>NW_007260351.1:689379-691422 GCF_000164805.1 Carlito syrichta
CCACCTATCAACAAACTTTACCTCAGTTCCTAAGGCAACAGCCCGAAACAGGAGACAAAGGCCCACCCCTACACTGCAACTAAAAACAAAGGGGAGAGGCCGGAATTGGAGATCAGAGAAGAGACTTTAGTCTGATCGCTTATTTTGACTCATGATTTTATCATTGTAACTGTTGGTTTTGATCACATTTGTTGTTTAACTTCTAACTTACACTGTTTCTTGATTTTATTGACCTGTCTCTGTGTAGCTACCAGTACTCTTTAGGGAATCTTTCTTATGTGTCTTTCTTCACTTCTTCCCGGCCTTGTGTCTCTTTCTCACCTGATAGTTGGTATGTATATCTGTTTTCCCTCTCGATCTTCTCTCTTTTTAACACCCTATTGACCCCCCTTCCTCCATTTTTTCCTCTTTTACACCCCCAAGACTACATACTGCTGAATGGACAGATTGTAAGGCAGAGGGAAATAGGTTCCAGTGTGCTCATACACCTGTTCATGGATGCTAGAATCAGCATATACATTCTGAACCACAGCTTCCCTCTCAATTAAACCTCAAAACTGCAAAAAGTACAGATTTCAGCCTATGCTCCAACCTGAAAAGTGAACAAAGCCAGAAGACCCTCATAAGGAAGCATAGGATATTTCAGAAGAAAAACAAAAGCAACCCCACCTTCCCTCAAAAAGGGAATTAAAGAAGGGGAGGGAAAGGGGGAGAGAGAGAAAAATCTGCACAAATGAAGAAAAACCAAAAGAAGAGTATGGGTCTCTCCCAGACCCCTGGGAGGGCAGACACTGAGAAAACTGACTTCGGAATGCAAACAATGAAGAGCCCCCACTGAAGGGTCTCAAACTACAAATGTAGATATCAAGACAATAATGGAGAGATTAAAAAGAATTGAGGATACACAGGAAGAAACTAGGAAGGAGCTGATATCTGAGACAACACTAATAAAGAATACTGTGAATGAAATAAATAACAAACTGATAAGCATGGAAAGCAGAATTACCCAAGCAGAAGAAAGAATCTCAGAGCTTGAGGACCAAAATATAGAAATAACCCAAACTCTTAAAAACACAGAAAATAAGCTCAAAAAGACAGAACAAAACCATCAAGAGATGAGCGATTACCTCAAGAGGCCTAACCTAAGAGTAATTGGACTACCTGAGGCAGAAAAAGAGACAGAGACCACACTGGAACAAACTTTCCATGAGATCATTCAGGAAAACTTCCCTTATCTAATCAGTGATGCAAAAATTCAAACACCAGAGATTCAGAGAACCCCTGGAAGAAAACAAAAGAGAAGACCAACTCCTAGACACATAATAATTTGCCTAAACAAAGTAGGCATAAAAGAAAAAATCCTAAAGGCAGCAGAGAAAAGGCCCAGATCACTTACCATGGAAGACCAATCAGAATAGCAGCAGATTTATTTGCAGAAACCCTGCAGGTTAGGAGAGCTTGGAGCCCTATCTTCAAAGTCCTAAAAGATAAACAATTTCAACCAAGAATAACCTCCCCGGCCAAGGTAAGCTTCATCAGTGAGGGAGAATTAAAATCTTTCCCAGATATTCAATCCCTGAAGAACTTATGTAGCCACAAAACCATCTCTATATGAAACACTTAAGAAAGTACTAAACACAGAAGAAAAGGAAAACAGAACAACATTCTTCACAAGAGTACAGGGAAAAGAATAAAATATACACGAACTAACCCCAAAACCAAAAGAAAGACAAAAAAAGAAAAAAGAAAAAACCAAGTGGAAGAACAACAACTCAATAAGAACTCCATGATAGGGATGAACTCTCACATTTCAATAATTAGTCTGAATATGAATGGACTAAATGCACCACTGAAAAGACATAGAATGGCAAAATGGATAAAATATCACCAGGCAACAATATACTGCCTTCAAGAGACCCATCTCACTAGAAAGGACATGCACAGACTCAAAGTAAGAGGATGGGAAACAAATTTTCAGGCGAATGGAAAACAAAAGAAAGGAGGAGTCACGATCCTAATTCAGACAAAATACCATTAAGTATC
>NW_007260351.1:692050-765596 GCF_000164805.1 Carlito syrichta
ATACAAAAAAAATCAATGAGACAAAAAGCTGGTTCTTTGAAAGGATAAACAAGATCAATGGTCCCCTAGCTAGATTGACCAAGAAAAAATGAGAAAAAAAACCAAATAAGCACAATCAGACACAAAAGATGAAGTCATATCTGACCCTGAAGAAATACAAAAGATCATTAGAGACTACTATATACACTTGTATGGAAAAAAACTTGAAAACCTTAAGGAAATGGAGGACTTTCTGACATCACACAACCTACCTAGGATGGAACAAGAAGAAATTGAGACCCTAAATAGACCAATAACAATCAAGGAAATCGAGTATGTAATAAGAAAACTACCTACAAAAAAAAGCGCTGGTCCAGATGGCTTTCCAGCAGAATTCTACAAGACATTTAAGGAGGAGCTGATACCTATCCCACTGAAGGTATTCCAGGTGATTGAAAAAGATGGAACTCTCTCCAAATCATTTTATGAATCCAACATCACATTGATACCCAAGCCAGGTAAAGATCCAACAAAGAAAGAGAACTATAGGCCAATATCTTTAATGAACAAAGATGCTAAAATTCTCAACAAGATCCTAGCAAACCGGATTCAGCAATACATCTCAAAAATCATCCATCATGACCAAGTAGGCTTCATTCCTGGGATGCAAGGCTGGTTCAATATTCGTAAAACCATTAATGTAATTTAATACATCAATAGATGTCAAAACAAAAACGGCGTGATTATATCATTAGATGCAGAAAAAGCTTTTGATAAAATCCAGCACCTTTCTTGATAAAAACCCTCGAACATCTAGGCATACTGGGAACATACCTCAAAATAGTAAAAGCCATCTATGAGAAACCCACAGCCAGCATACTCCTAAATGGACAAAAATTGGAACCATTTCCCTGAAAACTGGAAAAAGACAAGGATGCCCACTCTCACCCCTCCTGTTCAACATAGTATTGGAAATCCTGGCTTGAGCAATCAGAGAAGAGAAGGCAATCGGGAGTATCCAAATAGGAAAAGAGGAAGTCAAGTTATCTCTCTCTGCAGATGATATGATTGTATACCTTGAAAATCCAAGAGAATCTGTCAAAAATCTCCTTACACTGATAAAGGCCTTTGGCAAAGTCTCAGAATACAAAATAAATGTACAAAAGACAAGCGCATTTCTCTACACCAATAATAAACAAACAGAAACCCAAATAAAAAGCACAATTCCATTCACAATAGCCACAAAAAAATTGAAATACCTTGGCATCTTCCTAACCAGAGACGTGAAAGACCTTTACAAGGAAAACTACAAAACACTGCTCAAAGAAATCAAAGATGACACAAACAAGTGGAAAAATATCCCATGCTCATGGATCGGAAGAATCAACATTGTGAAGATGTCCATCTTACCTAAGGCAATCTACAAATTCAATGCAATACCCATCAAATTACCAGCAACATTCTTCTCAGACCTAGAAAAAACAACACAGGAATTCATATGGAAACACAAACGTCCAAGAATAGCCAGAACAATCCTCAGCAAAAAAAACATAGTAGGTGGTATCACATTACCAGACTTCAAAGTTTACTATAAAACTACAATCATCAAAACAGCTTGGTATTGGTACAGGAACAGGCATATAGATCAATGGGATAGAATTGAGATTCCAGAAGCAAAACCTCAATTTCTCAACCAACTCATCTTCGACAAACCCTCCACCACCTACCACTGGGGAGAGGAGAACCTATTCAGTAAATGGTGTTGGGAAAACTGGCTGACCACATGCAGAAGATTGAAACAGAACCCCTATCGATCCCCATGCACAAAGGTTAACTCCAAATGGATCAGAGACCTAAATGTAAAACCTCAAACCATAAGAACCTCAGAAAATGAAGGACATACCCTCATGGAAATCGGAACTGGCATCCAATTCCTGAACAAAAGCCGAAACCCACAGCTCATAAGAGAGAAGATAGACAAGTGGGACCTTATTAAATTGACAAGCTTCTGCAAAGCCAAAGAAACCATCAAGAGAGTAGGGAGACAGCCTACAGACTGGAAAATGTATTTGCCAAACTAGGTCTGACAAACGCTTAACATTCTGGATCTACAAGGAACTCAAACATGCTGAAAAGAAAAAAACAAATAACCCCATTATAAAATGGGCAAAAGATATGAACAGACACTTCACAAAGGAAGACATCCGAGCAGCCAACAGAGACATGAAGAAATGTTCAACCTCACTAATCATCAGGGAGATGCAAATCAAAACCACACTGAGAGACCACCTAACCCCAGTCAGAATGGCAATCATGAACAACTCAAAAAATAACAGCTGCTGGAGAGGGTGTGGCGAAAAGGGAACACTTCTACACTGTTGGTGGGAGTGTAAACTAGTGCAACCTCTGTAGAAAGCAGTGTGGCAATTCCTAAAAGCCCTAAACATCAACCTCCCATATAACCCTGCAATCCCCCTCTTGGGAATATACCCTGAAGAACTCAAATCACTCTATAAAAAAGATACCTGCACACGTATGTTTATCGCAGCATTGTTCACAATAGCAAGAACCTGGAACCAACCATGCTGCCCATCAATAGAGGACTGGATTAAAAAAACGTGGTACATATACACGATGGAATACTACGCAGCCATAAAAAAGAACAAAATCATGAATTTCGCAGCAACCTGGATGGAACTAGAGTCTATAATGCTGAGTGACCTCTCACAGAAACAAAGATCCGAGTATCACATGTTATCACTCAGATAATGGGCCTTGAACATCCAATGTAATACTATAAGAAAATGACTGACGGTACTGGGAAACTATGGGTGTGGCGGAGGGAGATGGGATTAACAGTAGCAAATATCTCTCTGGGGACGGGGAAACACCTCTTATCAACAGGGTGCCTGAATGGAACGTAATTGTATACCTAACCCTTAACTGTACCCCACAACATCATAATAAAAAATATTTTAAAAAAATAAAAATAAAAATGAACTATTAGTTAAACTTATTTTTATACGACATATGCTTCAAACAGGTTAGGTATAAATTACAAATTTTAAAATCCTTCCACCGCTACGTATTCTTCTGATATAAAGTAGAAGAATTGGCATAGGTTATCTCTGTTGTCCTTTTCATCTCTGTTATTCTATTGTCTTGAAAGGAAATTGCCATTTTATTGTTGTAGCCTCTGAGCTTATTACTATTATGCAAACTGTGCCAGACAGATTCACTGACCACATTAAGGCATGCAAATTGCACAGTTTATTGAATCCATTTAAAACACTTAGGACATGATGCAAGTCAGGTAGAATGGCCAAAACACCCAAATGTTTATGGCTCCTGTTCATTCTCTCTCTCTTTTTTCTTTTTTTTTTCTTTGAGTTGGGGTCTCACTCCATCGCCCAGGCTGGAGTGCAGTAGCATGCTCACAGCCACACCAGCATCCACCCACTGGGCTCCAGTGATCCTTCTGCCTCAGCCTTGAAAGTAGCCAGAACTACAGGCACGTGCTTCCACACCCAGCTAATTTTTTTTATTGTGAAGATGAGGTCACATCAAGTTGCCCCGGCTGGTCTCAAACCCATGGCCTCAGGCAATCCACTTGCCTCAGTTTCCCAAATGCTGGAATTGCAGGCTCAGCCACCAAGTCTGGCCTCTCTCTCTCTTTCTTTCTCTCTCTCTCTCTCCTTCCCTTCCTCAACCCTGGCACAAAGCAGCCAGTGTGATTATAAAGACAGAGTTGTGACACAGCAGATGAGAGGTTCTTGGAGTAAACTCTTTTTCTATTCAAAAGACACAAGAGCAAGTACACTTGCCACAGCTCTAACTCAACAGTAATTAGCTGAGCAGTTAAGACTTTGATCTTTTTGTTTCAGGAAAAGAGACATGGGGCTAGGACGGGTGCCATCAACAGGTGCCCCAAGTGATATAGCCTGCAAACCAAAAATATTTGGAAATTTTATCTGGTTCATCCCTTCTTTGTATCTATGTCCAGCATATGCATGCTGTCTTTACTAATTCCATAGGTTTAGTCAATGCCTAGCATGCCTCAGAGACTATTTTTACTTGTAATCAATACTTGGTCCATTCAGGCTACCTCAACAATACCAGAGCCTGGGTGGCTTATAAACAACAGAAATTTAGTTCTCAAAGTTCTGGAGCCCGGGAAGTCTAAGTTCAAGTCACCAGCAAGTTTGGCATCTGGTGAAGGTCCACTTCCTAGTCCATAGTAGACAGTCTCCTGACTGTACGCTCATATGGAAGTGGTGAGCATGCTTCCTCAAACCTCCTTTATAAGATTTCTAATTTCATTCATGAGGGTTCTGTCCCTCTGCCCCATGACCTAATCACCTCTCAAGGATCCTACCTGCTAATACCATCACGTTGGGGGCCAGGATTTCAACATATGGACTTGGGGGGATGCAAACATTCAGACTTTATCACTGAGTTTCATCTAATTTTCTTAATTACCAATTTCTCTTATTCTTCATAACAGATTTGGATATTCTTAAATAATACACCAAACATTCATTAAATATGTGCTTTCTAATGTTGTAATAATATTTAGTGATTATGGCCAGATGTAGTGGTTCATGCCTGTAATTCCAGCATTTAGGGAGGCTAATGCAAGAAGATTGCTTGAGCCCAGGAGTTTGAGACCAGTCTGGGTAACATAGCAAGACTTCATCTCTACAGGAAAAAAAAATCAAAAAGTTAGCCAAATACGGTAATGTATGCCCATAGTCCCAACTGATTGGGGTGCTAAAGTGGAAAAATCACCTGAGTCCAGGATGCCAAGGCTGTGTTGAGCCATGAACATGCCACACAGTCCAGCCTGGGCAACAAAGTGAGACTAGAACTCAAAAAAAAAAAAAAGTAGTAGTGATTATTCTATGTTGATCATGTGAAGCACTTTGCTGGGGTATCATGTACTGACAGAAACTCCTTGCTGCCCACCTGGCAGCCACCCTCTTCCATAGAAACAGAATGTGCTTGGGCATCAGCCGCCATGAGTGTTGTGGTGCTGGACTCTGCTACAGGCATGGGAGCAACAGCATGACTTGTCACAGCTCATTAAGGCGATCCCATTACCCTTGCCAGGGATGACCATTTGACACTGTCTTAGACAGCCAGATCAGAAGGGACCAGACATGGGGATTCTGGAGAAGGTTCTCCTCACTGGTAATTGGAGCTTAGTAAGAACCACTCCCTTTTCAGAACATTTTTTACCTTTATGTGACTCTTAGACCTATAGTAGCCTCTTGAAATTATGATAAAAGTTTATGAAGAAAAAAAAAAGCCAAAAAGATGAAAGTAACAGAGCAGAAAGATGGAAAAAAACAGAGAACTTAATGATTGTTAAGCCATATGACTCTATGTCCAGAATTCTTGTTATGTAAGATTTTCTTAGTATTTTAAGCACTAATGGCTGAATTTTCTGTGATGTACAGGTTTAAAAAAAATCTTGACTGACACAAATAAGTGATTCCATTTTAATCATTCCAACACTCCTAACATAACAAAACTTATGAGTTGTAGAACTTTGATTCGAATAAAGTTTTGTCTAACTCCAAAACCGGCATTCTAAAACATCATACTAAGTGACTTGTTAATGCTGCAGCACATGCAGTTAAAATGATTTTCTTTCCTCAGTTCTACACACGGACCCCTTGACCAACCCCTTTATTTGTGTCTTAGTGTTTCCCACCGTCCCAATCCCTGGGCCTGGCTCAGTACCTTGGCACTCTTTTTTCCATTTTTGCCCTTTATGCCTTTAGTTTTTTATATTAATAATGACACTAGGTAAAATCAGTTAAACTAATAAGATATAAACACACAACCATTCTTTATTTTTCAATTTTTAACATACTAATATGTTTCTTTTCATTTTGTCTTAGACAAGCCACATCAATGATCCTTAATGACCTCATTAACAAGTAGTCACTGGAGCAGCTGCAGCTTTTTATTCAACTAGAACTTTCTTCATATGCTAAACACAGCCCAGGAAAAAAAAAATGCCTCCATGGGAAGGCACTCCCTTAGGAGAAACCATCTGTGGCATTCTTTGTATTGGCACTAGAAACTTTTCTAAGTGACCTTGAATTCCTTTGTGTTTTTTTTCCAGATAAAACCAGCTAATGGTTCACTATCAGTTTTTCTTGGGCCCTATATAAAATTTCTTTAACTTTACATGCAAGACTCGTGATTTTCATCCAGAAGATAAGGAACAGTCTTTGTAAACACATAGCTGAGCCATTTTGAGACATCATATGCACTTCTACAAGTCCCAGCACATTTCATGGGGCTCGGACCCTTGCTCCCTGTGAAACACTCATCTCCAAGATTTCACTAAGACTGTCAGAATGAATTAACATTAATGCAATATTCATTACTGCTTCAACTTTAGAGAGGTGAGAAAGTAGTTTCAGCTTCTATGCCAAAGGAGATCTGTCTTTTCATGCAGTGAAATCAACAATGTAGTCACTTATAAGCCAAAGATGACATATTTGAAAAATATTATAATAACACTACATTTATCCAGACATACCAATCACCTAACTATAGCAAAGAATAGGTAAATAAGAAATCAAGTTTCCTGAACAAAAGCACTATGTAGCACAATATCCACTAAGAGTGATATGCACACTTTTAGAGCAGGCCTTCAAGTTCTTACTCAGAGCCCATATATTCATATTTTAGGCATTATTAAAATAAATTTGGGTCGGGCATGGTAGCTCAGCCTGTAATCCCAGCACTTTGGGAAGCTGAGGTAAGTGGATTGCCTGAGTCCGCGAGTTCGAGACCCACCCGGGCAACTTGGCAAGACCTCATCTCTACAATAAATCAAAAATTAGCCAGGCATGGTAGTAGTTGCCTGTAATTCTGGCTACTTGGAAGACTGAGGCAGAAGGATCACCGGAGCCCAGCGGGTCGAGGCTGCGGTGGCCAGGAGCATGCCATTGCACTCCAGTCTGGGCGATGGAGTGAGACTCCAACTTAAAAAAAAAATTTAATTTGATTAACTTGTTCCTAGTTCATAGCAGATATAATGCATACTATCAACAGGAATTCACTGGAACAGGAGGAAGAGGTTGGCTTTTATAACATCAGTATTAAGAGCAAGAAAAATGGCAGACAGCAAGCAGAAGCCCCACTTCACAACACATTCTAGTCCTTGGCTACTTGGAACATTCCAACAATTCAGTGACCCTTGAAAATCTCACCATTTTATGCCTCAGAATTACAATGAATATTCATAAGTATAGACTAAGCATATAAAAAATATTAATAATATTTAATATATACAGTGTGGCCACTTCAGCATCAATTGCTTCAGCAATTATAGTAAAATAGTAACAGTGATGAATTTTCCTTCTTAAATTCATGAAATATAATTTAAATCAGAAAATATCAATCAACATAACAAATGTCAACAAATTATATTCAAGCATGTATCATTGAACAAAACTAGTCATGGAGCTGTAAAAATATTTTTAGCAATAAAAAAACACAAAAATAAGAACTTCTAGACAAAAAAGATAATTTCTTGAAAATATGTAATAAAATGGGATTTTTGTCAAGAAGGGATGCTAGATTTTATCAAAAGCTTTTTCTGCATCTAACAATATAATCATATGGTTCTTGTTTTTACATCTGTTGATGTATTTCATGACATTTATGGTCTTGCGAATATTGAACCAGTCCTGAATCCTGGGAATGAAGCCTACTTGGTCCTGATGGACAGTTTTTGAGATGTGTTGTTGGATCCAATTCACTAAAATCTTGCTGAGAATTTTTGTATCTATGCTCACCAGAAATATTAGCCTGTACTTCCCTTTTTTTGTTGAATATTTACCCAGTTTGGATATCAGTGTGATGTTAGCTTTGTAAAATGATTTGGAGAGAGTTCCGTCTTTCTCTACTGCCTGGAATACTTTCAATAGGATTGGTATCAGCTCCTAAAAATCAACATTGTTGAGAGGATTGCCTGAGCTTGCGGGTTCAAGACCAATCTGGGGAAAAAAAAAATCAATATTGTTAAGATGTCCATTCTGCCGAAGGCAATCTACACTTTCAACTCAATACCCATTAAACTGCCAACATCATTCTTCTCAGAATTGGAAAAGACAATACAGAAATTCATATGAAAACATAAATGACCATAAGTAGTCAAAACACTCCTCAGCAAAAGAAAAGAAATGGGAGATATCACACTTCCAGATTTTAAATTTTACTCTAAGGCTACAGTAATCAAAACAGCATGGTATTGGTACAAGAACAGGTATACAGACCAATGGAACAGGATAGAGATTCTGGAAGCAAGACCTCAATTTCTCAACCATCTCATCTTCGGCAAAACTTCCACCAACAACCACTAGGGAGAGGAGAACCTATTCAGAACCTATTCAGTAAATGGTGCTGGTTCTGCATGGCTGACCACATGCAGAAGATTGAAACAGGACAATATCTATACCATACACAAACATCAACTCTAAATTACTCAAACACCTAAACATAAAACCTTGAGTGGTGGGTGGTAGGGAAAAACATCAGTAAGGGTACCTGATCTCAAACCAGGCAGAGTGGGGACTGAAAGGAGGTACAAACTTTACTTGTACGATGTCCACGTGTATACCTAATCCTGAATTGTACCCCACATCTTTAAAATAAAATAAAATTTAATTAATTTTTTAAAAACTCAAACTATAAGAATCTTAGAAAATGCAGGAGACACCATTATGAAAATTGGAATAGGCAACCAATTTTTGATCAAAACCCCAAATGCCCATGCCATAAGAGATGAGATAGACAAGTGGGACCTTATCAGACTGAAAATCTTCTGAAAAGCAGAAGAAAACATCAAAACAGCAGGGAGACAGCCCACAGAATGGGAAAAAATTTTTGCCAACTGTATATCTGACAAAGGCCTAACATTCAGGATCTATAAGGAACTCAAGTGTGCTATAAGGAAAAAACCAGTCCATTAAAAACTGGACAAAAGACATAAATAGGCACTTCTCAAAAGAAGATATACGGGCAGCCAACAGACACATGAAAAAATGCTCGGCCTCACTAATCATCAGAGAAATACAAATCCAAATGACATTGAGATGCCACCTAACCCCAGTAAGAATGGCCATCATTAATAAAACAAAAAACAACAGATGCTGGTGAGGATGCAGAGAAAAGGAAATACTTCTACACTGCCGGTGGAAATGCAAACTAGTTTAACCCCTTTGGAAAACAATGTGACATCTTCTAAAAGAACTAGAAATTGACCTTCCATATGATCCAACAATCCCCTTACTGGGAATGTAACAGAAGGAACTCAAATTATTCTACCAAAAAGATACCTGCCCAAGCATGTTTACTGCAGCATTATTCACAATAGCAAAAACATGGAACTAATCGTGTTGCCCACTGAAACTGGATTGGATTTAAAAAAGAAAAAAACGTGGTACATAGACACTCTGGAATACTACACAGCAATAAAGAAGTACAAACATACGGACTTTGTGGCAATTTGGATGGATTTAGAGTCTATCATACTCAGTGGTCTATCACAGAAACAAAGAAGTGAGTACAACATGTTCTCACTCATAAGCGGACCCTGAACCTTTACCATAATACTACAAGAAAGGGAATGGCAGTAGCAGGACACTACCAGGGTAGGGGGAGGCCACATAACATCAGTAAGGGTGCCTATCTCAAACCAGACAAAATGGGGACCATAGAAAAAAGAAAAAGAAAAAACTACGTAATAAAAGAGAGAATAAGCTTAATGCAAATAGAGAACCACTAAATAAGACTTTTAAGACAATCAAACAAATGTAAAACAACAATACAGAAAACTGAATAAACAAAAAATAAGAGAATTTCAAGAAAAATGATCAAGTACATAAACACAAAAATAATTTGATCACAGATGATAATGTACTTTGAGATGGAATATTATATTCACATTGCCAATGATGGGAATTCCTCCCAAATTAAGATGAATGGGATAAAAATCAGCACTTGAAGAGATAATAACAGCATTGAGGTCAGGCTTGGTGGCTCAGCCTGTAATCCCAGCACTTTGGGAGGCTGAGGTGAGTGGATTGCCTGAGCCCGTGGGTTCGAGATCAGCCTGGGAAATTTGGCAAGACCTCATCTTTACAATAAAAAAAAAAATTAGCCGGGCATGGTAGCGCATGCCTGTTGTTCCAGCTACTTGGAAGGTTGAGGCGGAAGGATTGTCAGAGCCCAGCAGTTCAATGCTGCAGTGGCCACTGCACTCCAGTCTGGGCGACAGAGTGAGACTCCAACTCAAAAACAAAACAAAACAAAAAACGCCAGCATTGAGTAATAAGAGCACTGAAATCAAGTATGTTATAAGAAAAATAGAATTTAAAGAAACATTATTATTATATGTTTCCAAGCAGCAAAATCATGTTACATATGTGCAGTGAAAGTCAAAGAATCTTGGGAAATAGTACTAGAAACAGAGAAAGATATGTCCAGAAATGTCTAGGAATAATATATTATGCATACTGACTGAACATGAACAGGTTTATCATTCATCTGTTCACACAAAAAGGCATTCTCCATCTTAACAAAGCCTTGGACAATTTATTAATCAAATAACATATATACAAAAATCTTGAATATGTACTCAACAAAACTAATGATTGAATTTAAGAAAGAACACACATGTGAAGATATTACTGTTGAAGTGATGTATAATGATCATTGAATTGATCAAAGTTGAGCAAAAATGAAATCATAAAAGAACACAGGTGCAGAATGTTAAATTACATTCATATGAGAAGTACAGTCAGGAACTTAAAAAAAATTAAAGGAACAGAAAGTCAAATAATAAAATACATGATTTCTTATTTTCTGTATTAGTTTGGTATCCCTTATCCAAAATGCTTGTTACCAGAGTTGTTTCAAATCTCAAATTTTTCAGATTTGAGAATATTTGAATTTATATAATGAGATATCTTAACGATGGGACTCAAAACTAAACACAAAATTCATTTGTCTTTCACATACACTTACACACATGGACTGAAGGTGATTTTATACAACATTTTAAATAATTTTGTAAATGAAACAAAGTTTGTGTATATTGAACCATCAGACAGCAAAGGTGTTCCTGTCTCTGCCACTCCTGTGGACAAACTGTTGTTTGGCATCGCCCTGGTTCCTGACTCTTAGCAGTAAAAAACATGATACGCCATTAATTGAGTGAAAAAAAAGTAGCATCCAGGATAACTAAGCAGCCCAGTGGCATCATCGGAACCCTTGGGGCCACTGTTAGACAGCAACAGCCTCAGGCTTTCCATCTTTATCTGTGACTTTGCGTTTTGATAAAAGATTACTTGTGTACTGTATTTTATTAGTTTGGGGTGGGAAGCAACATCAGAAGCAGTTGAGGGTCCAGGAAGTGGGCCACCTTGGAATGAACAGGCATCCTGTTTTAGGCCTTTTTATGAATCTTCCTTTAAAGTCATCTGCTTCACTAATGATGGTTTCTGTCTTGAAAGTCTCTTTGGTTTTATAAACTGACATGATTTCTTGTTTGTTATGAATGCACTCTGCTCTAGTTCTTCAAAAAGCCCATCACACACGTTCACCATGTCATCATCTTGTTTTGCAGTGTTAACAATGTTATCTTCATCATCACTATTATCAAGATCACCTTAATTCAGAAGCATTTCAGTATTTCATCATCGGTCAATGAATAAACAATTCGAGCTTCATATTCTATATCCAAAACTTCGTTGATGTCCACTTCTTTTGTATTGCTGATGGACTTATATCTTTTGCAAAAGGAAGTCATGCTTTTGTTTCTCTAACCTGACATACAGAATCCTCCAAAGTCACCATGTTGTTCATCAACAGCACTGAACATAGTCAGAGGGTAGAGGTTGTCCAGGCATGCACAGTTGTATTTTTGATCCTTGTGTCCTAACTGTTAGCAGCAGCATATACGGCACCCTTCGTGCTAAACTCTTTGGACACCCTCCCATACCCACACCTCTGTTCAGTGCTGCCAGCATGCTGTTCAAGAGGTGCTTTCATAGTTACTCCTCAGGTATCTAAGGATATCCTAGTCACATGACAGAGTTAATGAGGTCACATTTAGAGGAAAGCACATGGCATACACATTATTTTTTATGAGAATTTTAGCCAGAGGATAAGCAAAACAGTTGCCAAGGAATAATGAAAATCTTGTGGTTATCATCTAGTCCTAAGTAAGCATGAGACACTGATGCAAAATGTTTGTGAAACCAGTTCAAAAAGATGTCCCTGGGGATTCAAGCATCATAATGCACTGTTAAGAAATCCACTCCCAGAGGACAGTGAGGACAAACGCTCTTGCCTATCACATGAGCTTTCACTTCGGCATGCCTGCAGCATTAGCACATCCAGTAGTTATTCTGTATTTGGCATCTCAGTTCCTGTAGGGACTGTTCTCAATAGCTGTAGCCAGAGTCTTTCTGGGGAAAATAACACTAAAACAGTGACATTTTATCAGCATTACAGAATTATTCTGGGATCATCTTTTTATCAGAGATGACCTTGGCAAGCTCATCAATGCATTTCACCACTGCTTAGTAATTAGCAGATGCTTTTATCACCAGAAATCTTAAAAATATCTTTTAAAAATATTTCTGTAACCAGCCTATTGAATTTTCACACTTCTCTTCAATTTTTAGTTCACTGTAATAGATCGTTGCTCATCTCATAATCAGCATACCATTAAGTGGCATGTGTTCACTGCAATGCTGACAGATCCACTCTTCCAATACATAATCAAGATCTTCATTTTTATCTTTATGCAACAGTTTCTATTTTTCTTTAACTTCTGTTCATCACTTTCACCATAGAACTTTAACAGTAATTTTCCATTTCTTTTTTTAAAAATATTTATATACTTATTGATTTATTTTCACTTTTCTTATTTCAGTAACTTTGGGAGTTTTTGGTTACATAGTTGCATTGTATAATGGCAAAGAAGCCTGGGCTTTAAGCGTATCTACCTCTCACACTTGTGCAAATTGTACCCAATAGATGATTTTTCATTCCTTCACACTCTCCTCACCTTCTGAGTCTCCAATGTCCATTATACCATTCTCTATACATTTGAAGAAACCTAGTTTAGCTTCTACTTATAAGTGAGAACATGTGTTATTTGACTTTCTGTTCCTGAGTTAGTTTACTTAAGATGATGTTCTCCAATTCCATCCAAGTTGCTGCTAAAAACATTATTTCATTCTTTTTGATGACTGATTGGTATTTCATGGGTTTCTGTGTATTGTATACATACATACAAGTACATGTATACATATATGTATATATGTACATATATATATACATATATATATCACATTTTTATTATTCACTGATCAATTGATGAGCATTTAGGCTGAAGCCATATCTTTGTCATTGTGAAATGTGCTGTGATGAGCACACAAGTACAGATGTCTTTTGTGTTTAACAACCTCTATTCCTTAACATAGATACTTAGTAGTGGGGTTGCTGGACCAAATGGTAGATCTACTTAATTCTTTGAGACATCTCCATACAAATTTCCATATACATTGTACTAATTTACACTCCCACCAACAGTGTATAAGTGTTCCTGTATCTCCACATCCACGCCAGTATCTCTGGTTTTTTTATTTTTAAATAAAGGCGTCTCTGACTGGCATAAGGTGGTATCTAATTGTGATTTTAACTTGCATTTCCCTGATGATGAGTAATGATGAAGATTTTTTCATATGTTTGTTAGCTATTTGTATATCTTCTTTTGAGAGATGTCTGTTCGTGTCATTTGCCCACTTTTTAATGGAGTAACTTGCTTTTTTGTTTCTTGCTGATGTGTTTGAATTCTTTGTAGATTCTGGATATTAGATTTATCAGATGTATATCTTCTCTTATTCTGCAGGCTTTCCATTTGCTCTGTTGGGTATTTTTTTTTTGCTGTGCAGAAGCTTTTTAGTTTAATTAGGTCACACTTTTTTTATAATCAATATTTTTTATTATGATATTGTGGGGTACAGTTAAGGGTTAGGTATACAAATATGCTTCGTTCAGGCACCCTTGTTGATAGGTGGCTCCCTGTCCCCAGACAGATATTTACTACTGTTAATCCCATCTCCCTTCCTCTACCCACCCCATAATTTCCCACCATGGTCAGTTATTGTCTAATAGTATTACGTTGGATGTCCAAGGTCCACTATATGAATGAGAACATGTGATTTTCAGATCTTTGTTTCTGTGAGAGGTCACTCAGTATTATAGACTCTAGTTCCATCCAAGTTGCTGCGAAATTCATGATTTTGTTCTTTTTTATGGCTGTGCAGTATTCCATTGTGTATATGTACCACGTTTTTTAAATCCAGTCCTCTTTTGATGGGCAACATGGATACTTCCAGGTTCTTGCTATTGTGAACAATGCTGCGATAAACATACGTGTGTAGGTATCTTCTTTATAGAGTGATTTGAGTTTTTCAGGGTATATTCCCAGTAGGGGGATTGCGTGGTCATATGGGAGGTCGATATTTAGAGCTTTTAGGAATCGCCATACTATTTTCCACAGAGATTGCACCAGTTTGCACTCCCACCAACAGTGTAGAAGTGTTCCCTTTTCACCACACCCTCTCCAGCAACTGTTATTTTTTGAGTTATTGATAATTGCCATTCTGACTGAAGCTAGGTGGTATCTCAGGGTGGTTTTGATTTGCATCTCCCTGATGATTAGTGAGATTGAACATTTCTTCATGTGACTATTGGCTGCTTGGATGCCTTCCTTTGAGAAGTATCTGTTCATATCTTTTGCGCATTTTATAATGGGGTTGTTTGTTTTTTTTCATTTCAGCATGTTTGAGTTCCTTGTAGATCCAAGATGTTAAGCCTTTGTCAGACCTGGAGTTGGCAAATACTTTTTCCCAGTCTGTAGGCTGTCTCCCGGCTCTCTTGATGGTTTCTTTAGCTTTGCAGAAGCTTGTCAGTTTAATGAGGTCCCACTTATCTATCTTCTATCTTATGGCCTGTGGGTTTTGGGGTTTGTTCAGGAATTGGATGCCAGTTCCAATTTCCATGAGGGTATGTCCTTCATTTTCTAAGGCTCTTATGGTTTGAGGTTTTGCATTTAGCTCTCTGATCCATTTAGAGTTAGTTTTTGTGTATGGGTATAGATAGGGGTCCTGTTTCAATCTTCTGCATGTGGTCAGCCAGTTTTTCCAGCACCATTTACTGAATAAGTTCTCCTCTCCCCAGTGGTGGATGGTGGAGGCTTTGTCAAAGATGAGTTGGTTGAGAAATTGAGGTTTTGCTTCTGGAATCTCAATTCTATTCCATTGGTCTATATGCCTGTTCCTGTACCAATACCAAGCTGTTTTGATGATTGTAGCTTTATAGTAAAGTTTGAAGCCTGGTAATGTGATACCACCTGCTTTTTTTTTCTTCTGTGGATTGTTCTGGCTATTCTTGGTTGTTTGTGTTTCCATATGAATTCTTGTGCTGTTTTTTCTAGGTCTGAGAAAAATGTTGCTAGTAATTTGATGGATATTGCATTAAATCTGTAGATTGCCTTGAGTAGGATGGACATCTTCACAATGTTGATTCTTCCAATCCATGAGCATGGGATATTTTTCCACTTGTTTGTGTCATCTTTGATTTCTTTGAGCAATGTTTTGTAGTTTTCATTGTAAAAACAATATGGTGATTCCTAAAAGTTCTAAATATCGACCTCCCATATGACCTCATGTGTCTGGTTAGGAAGATGCCAAGGTATTTCATTTTTTTTGGTGGCTATTGTGAATGGAATTGTGGCTTTTATTTGGGTTTCTGTTTGTGTATTATTGGTGTAAAGAAATGTGATTGTCTTTTGCACATTTATTTTATATCCTAAGATTTTGCCAAAGTCCTTTATCAGTGCAAGGAGGTTTTTGACAGATTCTCTTGGATTTTCAAGGTATACAATCATGTCATCTGCAAAGAGAGATATCTTGACTTCCTCTTTTCCTATTTGGATACCCCTGGTTGCCTTCTCTTCTCTGATTGCTCTAGCCAGGACTTCCAATACTATATTGAACAGGAGGGGTGAGAGTGGGCATCCTTGTGTTGTACCAGTTTTCAGGGGAAATGGTTCCAATTTTTGTCCATTTAGGAGTATGCTGGCTGTGGGTTTCTTGTAGATGGCTTTTACTATTTTGAGGTAAGTTTCCCATATGCCTAGATGTGCGAGGGTTTTTATCAAGAAGGGGTGCTGGATTTTATCAAAAGCTTTTTCTGCATCTAATGATATAATCATGTGGTTCTTGTTTTGACATCTATTGATGTGTTTAATTACATTTATGGTTTTAGGAATGTTGAACCAGGCTTGCATTCCAGAGATGAAGCCCACTTGGTCTTGATGAACGATTTTTGAGATGTGCTGTTGAGTCCAGTTCGCTAGGATCTTGTTGAGAATTTTAGCATCTATGTTCGTCAAAGATATTGGCCTATAGTTCTCTTTCTTTGTTGGATCTTTACCTGGCATGGGTATCAATGTGATGTTAGCTTTGTAAAATGATTTGGGGAAAGTTCCATCTTTCTCAATCACCTGGAATACCATCAGTAGGATTGGTATAAGCTCCTCTTTAAATGTCTTGTAAAATTCTGCTGGAAAGCCATCTGGTCCAGGGCTTGTTTTTGTAGGTAGTTTTCTTATTGTGTAGTCAATTTCCTTGATAGTTATTGGTCTACTTAGGGCCTCAGTTTATTCTTGTTTCAACCTAGACAGGTTGTGTGATGACAGAAAATCCTCCATTTCCTTAGGGTTTTCAAGTTTTTTTTCCATACAAGTGTACATAGTAGTCTCTAATGATCTTTTGTATTTCTTCAGGATCAGATATGACTTCATCTTTTGGGTTTCTGGTGTGTTTATTTGGGCTTTCTCTCTCTCTCTCTTTTTTTTTTTTTTGGTCAGTCTAGCTAGGGGACCATTGATCTTGTTTATCCTTTCGAATAACCAGCTTTTTGTTTCATTGATTTTTTGTGTTATCTTTTTGTCTTCTATGTCCTGGATTTGGGCTTTTATTTTGGTGATCTGAATTCTTCTGCTGAAATTAGGATTTTTGTGGTCTTGCTTTTCCAGCTTCCTTCGGTGGCTTGTTAGGCTGTTAATTTGTGATCCTTCCATTTTCTTCATGTGTGTTTGTAGGGATATAAATTCCCTCTTACTACAGCTTTCATGGCATCCCAGAGATTTTGGTAAGATGTTTCTTCATTTTCATTTATTTCCAGGTATCTTTTTTTTTTTTTTTGAGTTGGAGTCTCACTCTGTCACCCAGACTAGAGTGCAGTGGCCACTCCCGGCCACTGCAGCCTCGACCTGCTGGGCTCCAGCGATCCTTCCGCCTCAGCCTTCTGAGTAGCTGGAATTACAGGCATGCGCTACCACATCCGGCTGATTATTTTATTTATTGTAGAGATGAGGTCTCGCTGCCCAGGCGGGTCTCGAACCTGTGGGCTAAGGCAATCCACTCACCTCAGCCTCCCAAAGGCGCGGGATTACAGGCTGAGCCACCGAGCCCAGCCCAAGTATCTTTTAATCTCTGTTTTGATTTCATCATTGACCCAGGAGTTGTTTAGCATCATGCTGTTTAGTGTCCATGTCTTTGTGGGTTTCGGGGGGACCTTGTTGGTGTTAATGTTTATTTTTATTCCACTGTGATCTGTGAAGGTGCATGGTAAATTTTGGTCCTTTTAAATTTGTTTATTCTTGATTTATGGCCAAGTATGTGGTTGATCTTAGGGTACGTTCCATGAAGTGATGAGTAGAATGTCTATTCTGTGGTCTTTGGTTGGAGGGTTCTGTAGGTATCAATTAAGTCCATTTGATCAAGAGTCACATTGAGGTTTCAGATCTCATTGCTGATTTTTTTCCTGATGATCTGTCTAGGGTTGTGAGTGGGGTATTAAAGTCCCCAGCTATGATGGTATTGGAGTCGATATCTTTTTTTAGTTTACCTAGGAACTGCTTTATGAAAGTTGGTGCTCCTATGTTGGGTCCATATATGGTTAGGATGGATATTTCTTGTTGATGGATTGAACCTTTTATCATTATGCAGTGGCCTTCTGTATCTTTTTAAATTTTTGATAGCTCTGGTGTTAGGAACATATATATTTAAAATTGTTATGTCTTCTTATTGAATTGATCCCTTTATCATTATATAACCATTTTTGTCTTTTGCTACTGTTGTTAATTTAAAGTCTGTTTTATCTGGTAGGAGAATGGCTACTCCTGCTCATTTTTGGTTTTCATTTGCATGAAATTTTTTTTTCCTACCACTTTACCTTGAGTCTATAGGAATCTTTGCTAAGTGGGTCTCTTGAAGGCAGCAGGTATTTGGATTGCATTTTTCTGTTTTTTAGTGGGTTTTTGTTTGTTTTTAACTTATTCTTCCACTCTATTTCTTTAGTGAAGCATTGAGATCAATAATGTTCAGTGTTAATGATGATATGGAAAGCATTCCATGTCATCATTTTGGTTGTTATCTTGTTTCTTTACTTATTTAATTTTTTTCTATATTGTGCTGGTGTTCTGCAAGGCCTGTCAGCTTTGTGATTTCTAGTGTTTTTCTACTGTTGTATTTCAACCTTTTCTTCCAATATTTAGAAATTCTTGGAGTATTTTTTGTAGGGCAGGTCTAGTATTGACAAACTCCCTCAGTGTTTGCTCATCCAAGAAAGATTTCATATCTCCTTCATTTTTTTTAACTTAGTTTTGCAGGGTATAAGATTCTAGGCTGATTGTTATTATGTTTAAGGGGATTTTCTGATGGGCCCCTAATCTCTTCTTGCTTGTAGGGCTTTTTCTGAGACATCTACTGTTAGTCTGAAAGGTTTACCTTTATAAGTTATTTGATGCTTTTGTCTCACTGCACTTAAAATTATTTTCTTCACATTAACTTCATAACCTGATGATTAAATGCCTTGGGGATGACCTTCTTGCAATCAACTTTCTAGGGGTTCTTTGGGCTTCTTGTATCTTGATGTTTAAATATCAGGCAAGGTCAGGAAAGATTTCCTCCATTATCCCCTCAAATAGGTTTTCCATACCTGTTGTTTTCTCTTCTTCCTCAGGAACACCTATTGCTCTTATTTTAAACATTTTGCATAATCCTACATTTCTTAGAGACTCTGTTCCATTTTCTTGATCCTTTTTTTGTTTATTGTTGTCCAATTGAGCTTATTCAAAAGGCTTGTCTTCATGTTTTGAAGTCTTTCTTCTACTTGTTCTAGTACCATTGAAACTTTCCACAGCATTTTGAACTTATCTAGATGATTCTTTCACTTCCAAAATTTCAGCCTTTTTTTTTTTTTTTTTTTGAGTTGAAATCTCACAACGTTACCCAGGCTGGAGTTCAGTGGCACACTCATGGCCACCCCAGCATCCACCTCAGCCTTCCAAGTAGCCAGAACTACAGGTGTATGCTACCACACCCAGCTAATTTTGTACTTATTGTAGAAACAAAGTCTCACCAAGTTGCCTAGACTGATCGCTAACCTGTGGGTTCAGGCAATCCACTCTCCTCACCCTCCCAAAGTGCTGGGATTACAGGCTAAGCCACCGAGCCCAGTCTTTTTTTTTTTTTTAAGGTGTTTATCTCTTTGGAAATTTTTTCATTCATCTCTTGAGCCTTTAATTACTTTTATTTCTTTTCATTGATTTTCAACATTCTCCTGAATCTCATTGAGCAATTTTATAATCAACATTTTGAATTTTATCTTGAATTTCAAAGATTTCATTTTGGTTAGGGTGCATTGCTGAAGAGTTAGTGTTGTTTTTTGGAGGTACTGAAGAGCTCTGTTTACTCATACTGTGAGAATTATTTTTCTGGTCCCTTCTTATTTGAGCAGACTATTTCTTCTATTTGAAGTTGACAGGGGGCTGATGTAGGGTTCCCTTTGTTATTTATAACCTTGGTGAGTTTCTCAATTGCAAGTTGTGACCGTCCTGTGTTATACACCTGCATAGACTCATGTCCTGAGTGGCTGGAGTGACTTGGATAGTGACGTTAGCAGCAGTCTGGGATCAGACCCTTCCCAAAGCTGAGGTACTATATTAAATGTCATGCTCCACACTGTTGACTTCTGACCAGGAGATGGCACTTGCTGTGATGGTTCGACTTTGCCTGTGATGCTCCAAGGAAGTGCCCAGTCAACCAAGGTCATAGGCAAGTCTGTGGAGATTGCCCAAGTTCTCTGTTTTGAGCCTTCAAGTGAATTGTGGGGGGAAAGAGTCCCTGCCTTCTTGGCTACCCACATAAGGATTAGGTGGGACTCCCCAGTCTCTAGAGTAATTCTGTTGTGCTGAGGCTGCATAACAGAGTTTACCTTAAGAGTTAAATGTTGTTATAGCAACAAGTCCTACCTGGCTCCCCTCCCTTGCCTTAGTCTCAGGCCGTCTGTATCCCAGTGTCAAACTACAGCTGGCCACAGGGCCTAAGGTGTTTTCAGGGCAGCCCAACCCAGCCAGGAACCATCTGATGCTGTGGAATTTGCCCTTGGGCCTGTTCCCTCCTAGGCCAGCTAGAACACAGCCACCATTAAGAGTTGAGTTCTCGGAATATGGTGGCTGGAGGTGCTCATGGCTTTTTTTCCCCTGCACCACTTCATATGGGTTTCAGCAGAGCACAGCTATGGGTAAGGCAGCTTCCTGTGGGAACTGGTGTCCTGCAAAGCTCAGGGGGCCCTCTAAGTCTGTGGCAGGAGCACAGAACACCTGAATTCCCCTCACTCACCTTCCTCACTGCATCTGGAGGTTGCTCAAGGGTAATAATCATAAGAGAACGAGAAAGCATTTATGTATGTCTATAGCACAGAAAGCCAAGCTGCTGGAGAAACTGAACAATGGTGTAAATGTCAAATATCTTACAGGGGAATATGGTGTTGAAATGAACACCATATATGACTAAAGAAACAGAAGGGCTGGTTAGATGAGGGTGGTTGATGAGAGGCAGGGTGAGTTTCACCTCTAGAGTAAACCAAGATAGAGTGCGTTTCCTCAGCACCCAGGGAGGACTAGAACCAGCAGTTCACTGCATGAATCATCAAAGAAGTCAAAATAGCCACATAGTACAAAGAGGAGGAAACTCAGTAAACCTGGGCTGGAACTGGTCAGGCTTTTTGTCACTTTTTAACAATATCTTTACACATAGAGCAGAGAATAAGAAAAAACTACACAAAGAGTATAATGCACATAGTTCTTGGCCTATGCATCATGAGAAACCTGTTTTGGCCCATCCAGCCTACATGCATGCTATTTTATTACCCTTGGTAGGTGTGCTTGTGGGGGGGAGTATGAGCATACATGGAAAAAATACATTGTGGCTGAAGAGCCTGGAAGGGTCTTCTCTCCCTTGGACACACTAAATTAACTATATTGTGCATCTGCTTTTTGACAGTGATCTGTCACATGAGATCAAGCGTGAAATACTCCACTATGGTGCCACTTTGGCACTCGGAAGGCTTCAGATTTGGGAGCATTTGAGAGTTTCAGATTAGGGTTGCCAAACTTGTATTCCCATTTACAGAACTTCTGCCAGTGGTGATGTTTTCCTCAGTTTACACATTAAGCTGATATATGCAAAGAATGTTTGAAACATGCTTCTAAAAAGTATTACAAGTTAATATTAAGTATAAAACTTGCATATCACTTACTTTATTCTTTTAGGCAGGTGTTTATTGAATGCCAAGGGCCTGTTCTAGGTTTCCTTCATGAAAAAATGAGAATCATACACATAGCAAATGTTAAAAATTAGTAAATAACACAAACACCAAAAAATTCAAGAAAATAACATGAAATGCTATTAGATTAGTATTATCTAACATTCCTCTAGAAATGCTTTTTCTGAATTTTTAAATTTGATATTTTTGATCAACTCTTCAGAAACACAATGTTTTTTTATTTTCTTTAATTCCACTTTAACCTACATACAGTAATGCACTCCTTTAAGTGTACAATTTTACGAGTTTCACACTACAACAGTCAAGATGCAGAACCATTTCATAATTATCAAGAAAGTCCTAACCCCTTTGTTGTCAAACCCTCTCCCCCACCAGTTACTGGCAACCACTGTCCTGTTTTCTTTCCTGTAATTTTATCTTTTCAAAAGCATAAGATCACACATTGTACAGTCTTCATCCAGAATAACACATTTGAAGTTCATTCACATGGTTATGCTTGTCAGTAATTTCTTTTTGTCGTTCAGTAGCCTTTCATAGTGTGGAGGTACCACAAAATGTTTACAAATTTGCCAGCTGGAAATTTCACGCGTTGTTTCCAGTTTGGGGAATTTATGAATAAAATGCTATAAATAATTGTGTACAGGTTTTTGTATGAACATTCGTTACCATTTCTTTGAAGTAGAACACAGAGGAACAAATTTTCTGTGCAGTGTATAGGCACATGTTTGCCTTTGTGAGAAACTGCCCCAGTGTTTTCTTAAGTGTCCATTTCATTCTGCATTCTCACTAGCAGTAGATATGGGGACTTCTCTTGAGTATCCTTGCTAACACTTAGTATTGTCCAGGGTTTTTTGCTTATTTGTTTGTTTTCCATCCTGATAAGAGTATAGTGAAATCTTGTCATTTTAATCTGCATTTGTGTCATACTTTTGTGCAATGTTCATCATCTTTATGTACTTTCTGTATACTTTTTAATGCCAACTTCTTTGGTGACATGTTTGTTATGATCTTTTGCTTGTTTTTAGTTGGATTTTTTATTGCTAGTTTTCAGAGTTCTCATATATACTCAATACACATTTGTCATATATATTATTATATTTATAATAATATATATTGCATAATATATAAGTATATATTATTATATTTATAATAATATATTATACATATAATTAGAAATATTTCTACTCTGTCTATGGCTTGTCTTAATTTTACCAAAAATAACTTTTGCCAAAGAATTTTTAATTTTTATGAAGTCCAATTTACACTTTTTTGGTTTGTTTTTGGTGTCATATTTAAGAGCTTTATATAGTCCAAGAACAGAGATCTGATCCTGCATTTTCATCTAGAAACGTCATAGTTTTAGGTTTTCCATTTAAGTCTATGATCCACTTTGATTTAACTTTTGTATAAGGTTCAACATATGAGTCAAGGTATTTTTTTCCATATGAATGTTCAATTATTTGGCATCACTTAATTGAAAAGACTCTTTTCTGCTTTGAATTCTTTTTTGCAGCTTGATATTTAACCTTATTGATGTGAGTATTTATTCTGGACTCTGTTTTGTCCTACTGATATATGAATGTATCATTTTGCCAATATCACACAGCTTTAATCACCATAGCTTTATAGTAATTCTTGAAATTGGGTCCTAACTTTTTCCTCACTTTTAAAGTCACTTTATCCATAATAATTCTTTTGCTTTTCCATATGCATTTCAGAATCACTTTGTCCCTATGTAAAAAAAAAAATTCTAAGATTTTGATTGAGATTACATCATCTATAGATCATTTAAGAAAACTGGCATAGCCCGGTTGGGTGGCTCAGCCTGTAATAATAGCACTTTGGGAGGCCGAGGAGAGTGGATTGACTGAGTCCTCAGGTTCGAGACCAGCCCGGACTACTTGGTGAGACTTTCTCTCTACAATAAAATAAAAAATATCCGGGCATGGTAGCACTTGTCTGTAGTTTCTGACTACCTAGAAGTCTGAGGCGGAAAGATTGCTGGAGCCCAGAAGGTCGACGCTGAGGTGGCCATGAGCATGTGTGTCACCGCACTCCAGCCTGGACGAAGGAGTGAGACTGAGACTCAAAAAAAGGAAAGAAAACTGGAGTGTTCTCAATATGGAGTCAATTCATGAGCATATTGTGCCTCTGTATTTATTTAGATCATCTTTTACCTTTTCATAAGCTTTTTTGTAATTTTCAGCATATAAAATCTGTGTGTATTTTAAGAAGTTTGTACCTAAGTGTTTTGTTGGTGTTACTGTGTTTTTTTCTTCAGCTTTCAATTGTTTATTGCTGGTACATAGAAGCATAACTTATTTTTATATATTTATCATGCATCTGGTAATCTTCCCAAACTCACTTATTAGTTATAAAAGGATTTTTCTGTAGATTTCTTAGAAATATGTAGATAATTATGTAGTATGTAAATAGAAATATTACTATTTCTCCTTTTCCAATTTGTATACTTATTTTTTTCTTATATTGTTGCACTGCCTAGGACTTTCACTATGGTGTTAAATAGGAATGATGAGGGCACAAGTCTTTGCCTTAAGAATTACACCTTTCACCATCAAGTATGCAATTATCAACTGTAGGGTTTTTTATGAATGCACTTTATCAGGTTAAGAAAGTTTCATGTATGTATGTATGTATGTATTTTGTAGAGGTGAGGTCTTGCTATGTCTAGGCCGATCTTGAACTCCTGAGCTTAAGCCATTCTCCTACCTTGGCCTCTTGAAATGCTGGGATTACGGGCATTAGACATCACACCCAGCAAAGTTTCTTTCTATTCCTAGTTTTCTGAGAGATCTTTTTCGTAAATAATTGTTAAATTTTGCCAAGTGTCTTCTTACATTTTAAAAAATGTTACTTTTTTTGCTTTTTTTAAAAAAAAATTTGAGAAAAGTTTTATTGATTGATTTTTTGAATGTTTAACCTGTCCTCATTAGTGACATAAACCCACTGGCCATATTGTATGACAATAATTTTATATTGTTGGATTTGATCTGCTAATACTTTGCTAAAGTTTTTACATCTATGATTGTGAATGATATTGCTCTTTAATTGTGTTTTTCTTACAATGTCCTTGTCTGGTTTTGAAATCAGGATAGTACTGACATCATAAAATGCATTGGTTCTCTTGTATTTATTCTAGAGATGATTGTATATGACTGATAATATTTCACCTTTGAATGTTGGGTAATATTTGCCATTGAAGCCATCTAGGTCTGAAGTATTATTTGTTGAAGATGTTTAACTATGAATTCAATTTATTTGATTGATATAGAACTCTTCTGGTACAACAATGTCTTTTAACTATCATTTTCTACAGAGGGAAGAGAAAGATCATTCAGTCTTTTCTCCAGTGTGGTTGACAGAAATGTGCTATTTTTTTAGTGATAGTTGATCACAAAGAACATGAGCCTTCACACACTGACATCTTTGTTGTCTGTAGTATAGGCACAGGATTTGCCCTACAATACAGGAATTCTGATAATCTGCACAATTTTTAAATAATTTCCATCAATGAAAAAGAAAATATATGGTGTTTTCCATCAACCTTGTTTCCTTTTTTTTTTCTTTCACTTTATATGCTAATAAAAGTATATTTAATTATACTTAATGTTTCATTTTTACTGGATATCAATGAGACCCTATTATTCCTCTGGCAATTCACATATCCATGCTCAGAAGACTCTTCCACAGATTAGATCTGGCCTCATAAATTACAAACACTTTTTCTTTCATACACTCGGAACTCAGCTATTGCAAAAATGTTACACATTATACCAATAGAATAACTGCAACCAAAAATTATAACATTAAAAAGTCAAGAATTTCACAAAGACTAAAACTCCAAATCCAACAATATTCTGATGATGAGACAAAAGGTACAAACAAAAGTAGATATAAAGTTAAGTTAGTCGTGACCAAGACAAAAGCAGACATGGCAACAATGATAACAATAATAATAATACCAAAAGTCATTTGAAAGATAGAAACATTATGTAACTGTAGAAGGTATAGTAAATAATAAAGACAACACATCAAAATAATACATGGTAAACAGTACAGAAAATATATTAATTAAAATATTTTAGAAATGAAAAGAGAAATATAACTAAAGATAAAGCTTAGCCTATAATTGACATATCATTCAAACTGAGAGAAGAACAATGAACGTTATAATAAAATTTAAAAATTATCTGCATTAAATGTCAACTGCAAACAATAAGTACATCTAATTTTCAGTGTTTATGAAATATCAATATTCGTGAGATGACATTTACTAAGCCACACAAAATATAGTATAAAAACATACTCATATGCATTAATCACAATATATTCATTTATGAATTTGCTTGTAAATGTTTTAAAATGTTTTCTAATGAAGTAACTAGATTGAAGAAAACCAGAATATTTAGAAAAATTTGAAAATACAGAATATAATAAATAAATATTATATTTATGTAAATAAATATAATCAGGTACAGCTAAACCATTTTTACAAAACAATTTTTAAATTACTATTTATTACTTTTTAACCTTTACAATTTTTTAACTTTTAAAAGATTATTTAATAGACCAACACAATCACAATTAGTCAGAGTCAAAAGAACATTTTATGGTTTAAAATTTTTTAAATACCACACATAAATTTAATAAATTTAAAAATTAAAATAAGAATGATGTGTCGCCGGGCTCGGTGGCTCAGCCTGTAATCCCGTGCTTTGGGAGGCCAAGGTGAGTGAATTGCCTGAGCCCACGTGTTCGAGACCCACCTGGGCAACTTGGCGAGACCTCATCTCTACAACAAATAAAAAAATTAGCAGGGCATGGTAGCGCACGCCTGTAGTTCCAGCTACTTGGAAGGCTGAGGTGGAAGGATCACCGGAGCCCAGCAAGTCGAGGCTGCGGCGGCCGGAAGCAGCCATTGCACTGCAGTCTGGGTGACAGAGTGAGACTCCAACTCAAAAAAAAAAAGAATGATAAGTGTCTGGTAAATTTTACTATGAACATCTACAAAATTAAACTAGAAAACTAGAGAACTATTTAAGTAACAACATAAAAGTCATCCAAGAATACTCTCAGGGTATTGGGGAAGAGAATCAATTAAACATGATCAGCTCTTTAGAGAAATCTTTCAAGCTTTCAAACTGATGACTTCCTTGTAATATAAATTCCAAAATCTAGGAAAAAACTCTGAAAATATTTTATTTATTTCATGAAACCAATGTAGTCTTTTCCACACATATCTGTTTGTCTTGCTAAAACAGATGAATATAGGTATGGAAAATCTCACTATGAACCTAGGAATGAAAAGTCTTTATATTTTAATGATGTATTGACATATATAATTTAGTAATAATTTACAAAATAACCCACTGTAACTAAGCCTGGTTCATCTCAGAAGCAGAAAAATTTTCCAGTATAATAAAGGTTATTTTAAATTGCATTTTAGTTAAGTGCGAAAAAATATAATAACATTAGTAGATAATGAAAAGTTGCAAAGACTTAGGAATGGAGGTGAGACTTGACTGTGCCCCGTCGAGAAGCCCTAGAAAGCAAAAAGAGCATGGGAGGATTCCTAGGGCCCTTAAAAAGAGGGTGCTAGCCTGTATTTATTTCTAAATGAGAGGAGCCAAGGAGAGACACTTGCTAGAGTCAGCAAACAAAGGTTGGCCATAAAGGGACTTGGTTTCAGAGGAACCATCCAATAGGGATCACTGTTAACGAGGTGGACAGTAACGCTCAATATCTTTTGTTCTAAACAGGTGTTCTTGCTTCCAATCTCACCAAGAAAATTTGGATCATATGTAATAAGCTCTCTCAACTTTCTCTCACTATGTATATAAAATTTCAGTGGATATTGGCAATCTCCTTTTTATCTATACCTGAGGAGAAAAAGACTTATTTTGTCTTTGCCAAAGTTAACCCACTTGACTCATTTTTAATCCCATTCTCTACACCTTTTTCTGGCTCTTTTCCATACAACACCAGTATCTTCCTTGATACTGACTTATTGTCATAACCTAATGCTCTTGTTCCTTTACCTTAAAAATAATCCTTCTTGATCATAAAACATCTTAAAAAGTAGCACCCCACTTAATCTTGATTCACATCTACACAGTGTTGACAGTTTACAACTGGCTTCTGCTGCCATTAATTTTTACTGAAATAATCGATAAATCCTGAACACCAAATTTAATTACTTTGTCTCACTGTTCATCCTCCTTGATCTCTCAGCAATATGTTAAGTTCTTCTTTACTTTCTGGAATATGGTACATTTCTTACACTCACAAAAGATGCTTTTAAATTTCCTTCCAACTCTTTTTTTTTTTTTACTTCCCCTAAATGCTGATGTTTTCCCCAAGACACTGAATTTTTCCTCACTCACAGAAGTTGCACTGTTTTGACAATCAGTTTTTCTCAAAGTTACTGTCCCCATATTTTCAATTTCCTTATCAATTCTCTACATGTCATCCTGAAAACTCGAGTCCAGTAGAGACAAAACTAAAATAATCTCTCTCTGACCTACCTCAGATAAGCCTCAGAACAAGTTATCCTTTATGAAAACATTTGCTAACTGAAATGCTTGTGTGGAAACTTGATAGAGAAACTTGAGGCCACCTTTTCTCTGCCTGTACCTTGAGTAGGTGACACAGGGCTCCCCTGAGAAGCCAGACACGACCCAGCATTGTGCTGTGCACATCCCCTGCTCACTTTAGTCAGTCCTTGGAAACTGTTCTCCACACTGCCCCCTTTATTAGGCTTTTCTTTTCTTTTGATCTATTAATAATATTTTTATAACAAAAGTAATATATATTTGTTGTATACAATTCAGAAAAAATAGAAGCATATAAAATTAATTAAACTTGATTGAAATCATGCAGTCTAGAAAAAGCTTTGCTCACATCTACATATATCTGAATGTGAATGTGTATCTCAAATCTCTTTTTACATTAGTAGAACAACAAATTTCACAACTTATCAACTATGTGACCTTAATAAATTTACTTAATCTCCATAGCTTCAGTTTCTTCTATTGGAAAATAAAAAAAACTGCATCTGTACTATAAGCTTCTCATATAGATCCAATAAAATATTAAAATCAGTTCAGGCTACTATGTTATGTAGGAAGCACAAAACGTGTGTTAAATCTTTTCCCCATTGGATGTTTTTATGTTATTAAAAACTCTTCAAAGTATTCCTTTTAATTACTCTATATTATTTCATTGAATGAATAATAAATAGTATTTACCCTTTTTCCTACTACTATACATTGTATTTTTGTTTGCATATTTTTTCATATGTAAAACCAAATGTCTCATCCATTGCTGAATAACAACCATTCCCCTACTTGATCTGCTTGACCTGCTGACTTCAAGTTTCATATGGCAAGTTTATATGTACATGCTCCATTATCACCTCATGGGACCAGCATCATAAGTATAGTCTGTCATTGACCCAAGATGTCATATGGTACATGACTGTATGTATATCAAATACAACATTCCCTTGTCTTAGGGTATAAAAAAAGTTGTCAAGACAAGGAAATAGGAGTGACATGAGCTGCTTTCCTAGCTGGAATGATTGAGGAAGACCTTATGAAGCAGAAATTTCTAGACATTAACAGTGTCACACGATATTTTAATTTATTGTTGTTTTTCCTTCTAGTCACTATGGTCCAGTCAGTTTGCTTGGACTGGGCCAATAAGTTCAGCTATCTTTTTTTTCTCTTTTAAAGGAGAAGAGCTAAGAAGTTATAGATTGGGCATGGTGGCTCATGACTATAATCCCAGTGCTTTGGGAGGCCAAGGCAAGAGGATCAGTTGAACCCAGAAGTTCGAGACCAACCTGGGCAACACAGCAAGATCCTGTCTCTACAAAAAAGAAAAAATTATCTGGGTGTGGTGGTGGCATATGCTTATAGTCTCAGCTACTTAGGAGGCTGATGCAACAGGATCCCTTGAGTCCAAGAGTTGGAGGCTGCAGTGACAGAGTGAGACTCTGACTCAAGAAAAAAAGTTATAAAGATGCACAACCCACACATAGAGATATTACTGCTTACTTCTATATTCATATTCCATCAATTATTAGTGAGGCAAAATATTTTTGCATATGCTTATTGTCCATTATATATTTTTGTTTGTGTGTGTCTGTTCACAGTCTAGAGTCCAGCACAAACTCTTTTTAGATCCCCCAAGCAAAGTGCTTTCTTTTTTTGGTTTGTTTTTATTTTTGAGTTGGAGTCTCATTCTGTCGCCCAGACTAGAGTGCAGTGGCCGCTCCCGGCCACCACAGCCTCGACCTGCTGGGCTCCGGCGATCCTTCCGCCTCAGCCTTCCAAGTAGCTGGAACTACAGGCATGCGCTATCACGCCCGGCTGATTTTTTGATTTATTGTAGAGATGAGGTCTTGCTGCCCAGGCGGGTCTCGAACCCGCGGGCTCAGGCAATCCACTCACCTCAGCCTCCCAAAGGCGCGGGATAACAGGCTGAGCCACCGACCCCGGCTCAAAGTGCTTTCATCTTACTTGAAAGTTAAATGGCATCTATGTGTACCGCTTTGACACTTATCACACTCTACTTAGTATTTGAAATATTTTTGTGCTTGTCTTACCTTCCATATGTAAATTATTTGGAGTCTGATCAATCTGCTAACTGCAGTGCTTGTGCTTAAACTTGGTCAAGAGATTCAAGGTCACTTCTCCTTTACTTGTACCTGACTGAGTGGCACAGGTTCTCCTGAGAAGCCAGACGTGACCCAGAATTGGGCTGCTTCTTGCATGGTTCTTTCCACCCAGATGGTGGGGGGAACTCAATCAGAGTTCCTTGAATTATGCTGAACTGTGAGTGGAAAGGGTGTGGCCTCAGCCTTAGCTAGAGTCTTCCAAGCCTTTGGGCATTTTACTCCGTTACATAAGTTCAGTCATAGTTTGTGTTCTGTGAAAGTTCACAGGTCACAGGAAGAATTGTCATATTACTTTTATTTTTCTTGATGTTCAATGCAAATTTATTCCAATATAATACATTCTTTTCATTTCTAACCACCTGCATAAATACCCACTCCCCTCCTGTCACTATTGTCCTCCCTCTCCAGATGTGCATTGGCCCTGTCTACACACTGATGTTGTCTTCTGTGGCAATGACAACAGTGTGTACCAGCCTGCTTCCCAGGTCGCTGTCAGGCCTAGGCTTCAGCAAGCCCGCCTGCCTCCAAATTTGCACAAAGCCCAAACAAACCATTTGCAAACACAACTATGTCAAATAAAATTGTCATGTTAGTTTTAACAACAGAACACGTTGAGGTTGAAACATCAAATACACAAATTTCAGGTGGAGTCAGACTGCTCTCCCTGACATTATTCTAAAACATATAAAAATAAAAGTTATGATCAAGGGAGCATAGTGCTCAATAAATCCAAGCTACTATGCCAGTAGAAGAGGTGCGTTGGGGTCTGTCTGTTTCTTCATGGCTTAACATCATAGTATCTAGAGAATTGTTCCACGGTCACTGCTACGTGTGATACTTTCACATACTGATAATAAAACAGGATGGAATACTGTGCTTGAGTGGGTAAAACTCCTTTCACCATCCATAGGTGTGCAACAGTTAAGCCTCTGCAGGTAGCACGGACAGTATTAGTGGGGCTGTGTGAAACCTGCAAGCCCACGCAGAGCTATTGCCATGGCAGCTAGAGCAGAACGAGCAGCCAAGGCTCTGGAGACAGAAGAGGTCCAAAGACTCTGAGCGGTGCAGAAGAGGCAGCTGACACCAGTCCTTTTCAAATGGTGAATTGTAATCATATTAAAGTCACATGTCTATGGATAATCACTGCCTTTAAAATTTAAAAATTATACTTACATCAAACTAATAAAAAAAAAAAGAACCTGAACTCTGCTCTCAGAGATCCACATGCAAATCTATTGCCTGGAGCATTCAATTTGAACAAGGCCTGTTTCTACTTCTGTTACACAAGAGAGCCAGTCATTAAAAAATAATTAGCTAATTCTTGCCAGCTGGGCAATTCATCTCTTGTGAGGCAACGTAGGTGCTTTCATGTTCTAATGTAGAATCTCAGAAATGCAGAATCCAGCCAGGCATGGTGTCCCAAACCTATAATCCAGCACTTTGGAAGGCTTAGGTGGGAGAATCCCTTGAACCCAGGAGATTGAGCCCAACCTGGGCAACACAGCGAGACTTCAGTGCTACAAAAAATTAAAAAGAAAAAAATTAGCTGATTGGTGGTGCATGCCAATCCCAGCTACCTGGGAGGCTGAAGTGAGAGGATTCTTTCAGTCCAGTCAAGGTAACAGGGAGCTATGATAGTGTCACTGCACTCCAGCCTGGGCAATAGAGTGAGAACATGTCTCTAAGGAAAAAAAAAATTGCAGAATCTATCTCATCAACACTAGAAGAAATCTAGTGCTGAAGTATGATATTCAGAGCAGAAATCTGAAGCCCAGCATGTCAAAATCAAGCTACTAAGTATTAGGATCGGGGTAGTAGCTGCCATTGGTCTTCCAACTCCCAGGCCACAGCTTTGAACAGTGCACCTCGCCTTGTGAATGCATCCTCCCAGCCTCTCTGGTCATGGTTGGGGAACAAGTTGCTGGGTTTCTTCTCCCACCATGCCATCGGACATTAGCACCCACCTCCCGACCGCACCCTGACAGTCAAAACCCGGACCTTTAAAAGACAATAACTGTGCCATCTGCGAGGAGCACAGCCAGCTTCCAAGCCTTATCCTGATTTTCCCACGAGTGTAGAACATATTGGTTGTATGTCCTGTCACACTTCAGAAACACCAGGGACTGCATCATGTTCAAGTTCAGGGGTAGCACAAGAGGGCTGCCCCACAAGGCTTGATCGCAGGAGTCAGTCACATCACTCAAGTGGTCTTTCCTCCAGATAAAACGTCAAGGGAAAACCCATCTGTGACCAGAAATCACTCAACCCAGAGTACTGGTGCTTTTTCTGTGAGTCTGAAATATTGTCCTCAAGCTAGACCTAGGTTCTAATAAGCATACCCCTAAAATAACCAGCCCTTGGCTTTTTCCTTTGTTAAACTAAATCTGGCCTGAGAAAACCTCCGTCCTTGCATGCTTGAGTCCTTCCGTACAAACCGCACCCTGACTCAGATGGTGGCACACTGCAAACCTCACCTGGGGTGACTTCTGAACCAATCGCTGGACCCAGTCAAGCCCTGCAGCCAAACTAGACACAAAAGGCCACCATTCAAACCATGATCAAAAAGAGCAAATGCTGAGCTGTCACATCCCTCCACCCCCCCCACCCCATCCCACCCCTGCCCACAATCATGTCTGTGCCTCACTTTCGTATTCTGCTCATCACTTTGCTTTTTCTGCCCATGAATCCTCTCTGACCACACAACAGCACAGGAGTCTCTCCGAATCTGTGTGATTCTGAGGACCACCCAATTCACAAATTGTTTTTTTGCTCAAATGAACTTTGTTAAATTTAACTTGTCAAAAATTTTTGTTGTTGTTGTTGCTATTGTTGCTTTTTTAACACTGTACTGCTTAAATTTAGGAAATTGAATGAGAGGCTTCCTTTCTCAGAGATTTAAAAATTGTCTCCTGATGTGGTTCCTGAGAGACAGCTGAATGAGATCCTGTCAAGGGGTGCCTTGTTCCCGATGACGAGAACCTGGATTCTGCCGTCAGAGACCTTGCAATTCCTGTCTAAAATCATGTTTCCCACCAGTAGTCCTGAGATCACTCATTCGTCAAGTAGGACAAGAATGCACACTGGGCGTAAGTCTGTTCACACAGGATACCAGGAGCAAGGCGAGACAGACCTTCCAGCCTCTTCCTGGATTAAGAATAGGCAGCAAAGCAGTTTGAACATTTTATACACTTTAATTTTAGGCAGAGGCCTAAGGAATAATTGATGTGGTGAGTTCTGATGTCTGAGAAATTATTTGACAATCTGAGAAATACAATGTAGATAATGATCAATCCTCATGCACATTCTCACCAAAAGAAGCTCATTAGCATTCCTCAAAATAGAACTATTTAAAAAATGTTGTTTTAATTGAACAGTTATCAATTTGCTAGAGACATGTGGGCCAGGACAAACTCGATGGAAGCAAGCATGAGCCACAGGTAAGTGAAGAGATAAAACCGCACAAATGAGTGAAGAGGAAAGCCCTCTGCTCCAGCATCTTGTCCTCATGAAGTCTACTAGGTACACATCACCTGCACTGGCAATAACGCTGGAGTTGCCAATATCCCTCTTTGGAAAACACACTCAGGCTTTGTACACTGCCTACTACATTTACAATTAAGAATTATGAAATATTTTCAATATCATTATAAGAAAATGTTGGTATTATCCTTGAGTTGTAGCAGTGAATACAACATAGTGCATGAGAACTGTACGGTCATAGACAGTCAGACATGGGTGTAAGAAGTTAAAATGTGATTGGGTCACTCTTTTTACTATATCAGTTTTAATAAGGACAAAGCTACAAACTTCTGCTGCAAATTCTGCCTCAAATTTTAAAAAATTATGTGAAGATTCAGCAAAAAGTTGATAGACAGGAAAATATGTTTATGTGATTTCTTTATGAATAAATTCTCATCTGATTTTAGAACGTTGAGGCATGTATTGCTTTAGGGGATGTTTGATTTTGATGCTTATGCTTACAAAAAAATTCCTTCTCTGAGCACTAGAATTCCTTAAGTATGCCTGGGCAAACATTTATTTAGCAGTGACCTAGAGTACTAAAACCTAGAGCACTCCAAAAGATTTTAATTTATCTTTTGATAAATCTAATGTCTAATTACTGTTGTGAATTAAATATGCCCCCTGCCCCCTTGTCCTCTGAGAATCTCAGAATAACCTTATTTGGAAATAGAGTCTTTGCATATCTAATCAGTTAAAGATCAACATGAGATCATACTGGATTAGGGTGGGCTTTAAATCCAGTGAGAATGTCCTTATACCAGACAAAGATCAAACAGGCAGAGGGAAGATGGCCATGTGTTGACAGAGGAGGAGACTGGAGTTATGTTGCCACAAACCAAGGAACACAAGTAGCCACCAAGAGCTGGGCAAGACAAAGAAGGGCTCTTCCTTAAAACAGTCAGTGGCTTGCAGACCTCCAGGACTGAGAAAGAACAAATTCTAATTGTCTTAAGCCATGTTTGCAGTAATTTGTTATGACAGCCACTAGGAGCTAATACGGTGGGCCCGATTCACTCCAGGGTCCCAGTCCTTCACTGATATAAGTTTAACCTGTAGGGAGACTTCATTTCCTTTACTATTGGATCTCAATTTAACACATCACTGAATTGGCTGATAATGGGTAACAATGGTGCTCAAGAATTAATTATTCTCCCAGAAGTCCCTCATTTGGGAAAAGTTCGTTCACTAATAAGAAGTACAGCAAATATCTTTATTCACTTATATTTATTCAGACTTTCTCCCCTTTAAATACTTCTAAAGTTAATTTCAAAGTTATTTTAAAAATAAAATTCAGCACCTTGGGAGGCCAAGGTGAGGGTTCTAGAACAGCCTGGGCAACTTGGCAAGACCTCATCTCAACAATAAATAAAAAAATTAGCCAGGCATGGTAGCATGCACCTGTAGTTCTAGCTACTTGGGAGGCTGAAGCGGAAGGATCTCCTGAGCACAGCAGGTTGATGTTGGGGAGGCTGTCAGCGTGCCACTGCACTCCAGCCTGAGCAATGGAGTGAAATTCCAACTCAAAAAAAAAAAAAAAATTCAGATTTGTCCAAATTGCAGACCTTACAAATTTAACACTTTTCAAAATATTTTTGCTAATTTCAACTTAGCCTTCACCTTTTACAGGTTGTGATGATCGCATCGCTTTTTCTCCTCCGTTTATGTAAATGGTATTTTACCTCCTCTTGAAAACCATCAAAGAATAAAGAGCAAATTCAAGTCTACACTTAATGTAGACAAGGTCACTTTATAGGTTGTGTCTGAAGGGGACTTTTTGAATCCTCCCTAATATCTCCTGTGTGTATAAACCGGTTCATTCAAGACTTTGCCATTTCTGCATGCATTTCCTGCCCAGGGACCAAAAGAAGCTAGCTCTCCTTCCAGACTTCCTCAGGTCTCCCAGATCATCAGCGTGTCATGGCCAGCAGGAGCCAAGGATCGCTTATCCTTCATCGGTTCTTTTTCCTACCAGAGGTGTTATTATTTTACTATTCTCTTAGGTTGTCATCTAAAGAGCATGTCAGATTTATGGCTAATTCAGTGGTCCTATGCTACAGAAGCAGGAGCCTTGTCAGAGAATATTTCTTTTAAAAAATAATATAACTAGATATAATTTGCTGCCTACAAAGCCTGCCAGACAAGATTGCAAGTCCTATCATATTAAAATCAAAATGCTGGCCGGGTTCAGTGGTTCAGCCTGTAATCCCAGCACTTTAGGAGGCTAAGGCTCGTGAATTGCCTGAGTCCTTGGGTTCGAGACCAACCCGGGCAACTTGGCGAGACTTCATCTCTACAATAAATAAATTTTTAAAAATCAGCCGGGCGTGGCAGCATGCGCCTGTTGTTCCGGCTACTTGCAAGGCTGAGGCGGAAGGATCGCCGGAGCCCAGCAGGTTACTCGGGTGGCCGTGAGTGTGCCACTGCACACCAGCCTGGGCGATAGTGAGACTCCAACTCAATAAATAAATAAATAAATATAAATAAAATAAAAGTGCTACTTCTTACCAATCATCTGAGAGGATGTAAACAAGAGAGGTATACATGGATTCGAATACTGGAAGTCAGAGAGATGCTTTGTTCTTTAAAGCGGAAACATGTCAAAAGTTTTGAGAAGATACTCATATTATTACTCTCATAAGAGCATCTAAAGCAAAAAACTTCTCAGTCACAGTGTCTTCAATCACATGAGGACAAGGGACTGTGATCTTCCTTCTGGAGATGTGGGTTTCTTATCTGGATGGATGAGATCAAATGACCATTGACAAGGGTAAGGCCATGACACCTTAAGGAAAATAGCGACCCCTGCCATGGGATCCTGAAACGTGCAGTGTAGAGGACAACACTGTGCAGACAAGTGCCCCTTTCGCACCATGACCTCCATCGTGAGCATCTGAGGATCCATTTATGAGTAGGAACAAAAACTGTCCCCCGCAAAAGGTCAAAATTTGTACCAGAAAATATGAAAAACTGGCAGAATTAAATGGTATCCCATGGGTTCCTGACACCTAGAATAAAATATATTTTTAATCAATTTTCTTTCGTTTCTTCTATGACTTGTTAGCAATGTAAATTATTACTATGTTTTAGGATGTTTATGAGCTCTACCCTACAATGAATAAAAGTCTTGCCTCTAACTAAACTCCTTCACATGATGGATGAGACCCTTCATAATTTGACACCTTTTTACAGCTTTGATTCTGTCCCCACTCCCCACTGAACTCCTAGCTCCAGCACATCTGAAGCACTTTCAGATTAGGATGAGCTGCACTTAGTGTTAGGTTATAGCAGTTAACCCACCTGTCTTTCAGGAAAATACCAAAAGGTACAGTCAGCACAATGGGAGCCACAGAGGAGTAAGCACAGCACACCTAACCCAGTCTTGGAGTCATAGAAGGCTTCTGTCAAGAGCAACATCTGAACGAAGATGAAGGGTTAGGCCCTAAGGTTATGGGAACAAGTGCTTTTCATAGAGGAAATGGCCTGTGCAATTTATTGGCGGGCAAAAGCTCCTTACAGAAATTATAAATATTCTTCAGCATATTCACAGTTGAATTTTTTCATGGTGTCCAAGTGCCAGCTATCGCGGGTGAATTTGAATTGCTCTCAGCGTGAGTTTTCCTGCTCTAGGCTCTCATAAGCTTGACAAGTTTCCTATCCTCAAACCAGTAAAGGGAAAATAAGCAGGCCTGCAAAAAACAGGCTGGAATGATACATGTATCATGTTGTGAATTGCTAGACCTCAAGTGAATATTCGTCCCTAAACTCTAACGCCAGGCCCCATGTGGCTCTGTTAATTGTTTTATTTCACTCACTGTTCAAACTGTTCTCACTCTTCATTAGACCGAAAGCCTGTGATCTCCATGAAACACCCGTCCTGAAAGCAAACTTGGCTTTGAGCCACAGTTCTTCTGTAACCTTTTATATTTTACATGATTTAGCTTCATTGGTCTCCCTGACAATATCCTCATTCAAAACACAGAAGTCAAGCAGAAATAATGTTACCAACCATGTGAGCTAAAAGCATGCCTTTCCCCACCTCCAAGTTGGCCTGACCCTCTCATGTATCCTCCCTTGGCCTCTCTTTCAAGTTCTTCTACTCATCCCCTATGCTACTAGAAGAATACGTGGGGTGAGAACTTGGTAAAATATGCTCCTTCTTTGGCTACATATATGAATATAATACAAATATGGTTCAGAAAAGAAGTAGGTGGAACTAATTTCACATATGCCACAGTGGCACCACATCTGGGTTCTATAAACGTCACTTAAGGAGGAGAATTAGCTTGGAGTTGGCCCAGAGACTAGTAACTCCTGCGTGTTCAATACTTGCCACTTTCTTCTGAGTTACAACATTATGTTTCACTAATACTTTACCTTTTAGGCACTCAACTGTCCTCTTCTGTTAAATGGCAATAAAGGCCCCCTGGTCCATTTTCCTGTTCTGTGTACTTCCTAAGTTCTGAGTATAGTTTTCACTGATTTTGATGGGTGTTCAATTTAGAGAGAGAAAAGAGACACGCACGTGAAAAAAAAAATAGAGTTTTTCTGGTTTACAGAACTACTTGATTAAATTCAGGATATGATATACAAATATTGTCCATGTAAGTCGATTTTGATTGCTAAGATTTGGTGCTGAAATATGCCTACATTTTAACCTATCCCACATGGCATTTATCATATACTCTAAAAGATGAAATACCACGTTGTAATGCTAAAACTTTTGCTAGGAAATGCCAACATCCTTCAATTTCAATTGTAAAATAAATTTGCTTTTCTAAGAATAAAGATGCAAAAACTAGATCTGTAGATTATTTTTTAGTTCCAACAGTAAGTAAATTCTGATTCTAATTACCTGCATGTGCTGCCTGATTAAAATAAAAGATTAAAAAAATTAAAAATGAATATCTGAGGCAACACTTTTCTTCAGAAGATCTCAGAGAAATCTATAAATACTCCTTCCGCCATTTCTGGTTTTCTGATTTCAAATGTTGCCTTATGCAAGAGTTAAAAATGATTGTTTCTTATAAAATTGCCTCCCATATAGAGTTTAGTGTCAGCTTTAAGTCATTTCCAATGATTTCTGAATCATTTGTGGAGTAGTTGTGCATCTGGGCGTAACTGAATGATCTAAATTACTTTAACTTCTGATTCATCATGCCTCTATCCTATTTTTATATTTAGCTCTATTTTCTCTCTGAATTGCAACGTCAACATAAAGCAAGGTTATTTATAGATAGTCTTCCACCTATAGCTCCATTGTTTACTTGCCCAAAGAAAATTTTGCATCTTTTCTCTATCTTTCTCTTTTTTTAGAGACACCGTATGGTTATGCCAAGTAAATATGCAAGATCTTAAATTTGGAAAGAAATCTAAGATTGACTGTTTCATTCTCCTTCTGAATACTGGAATATCTTCTTCAGCTCCCGGCGGGTAACATGAGCAGTTCCGGGACAGAGAGCCCACTAAATCGCAAAGGAGTCCATTTCTCATATTTCCAAATCAAGGTGTGCTGCCTGCTCTTCCACTTCCTGTGGGACCAGCCTCCCCCAGGCCTCATCATGGTTTGCTCCTAAGTACATTCAGGTCCCTGATTCAATGTCCCATTGTCGGGGACATTTGCCAATCATCCTCTATTCTCTCATCAAGTTTCATTTTTCTTCATAACTCTTACTATTATCCTACACTGCACTATAGGTGTTCATTAGTTGATTATCTGGTGTAGCCCAGAATATAAGCTCTAAGAAAGCAGGGACTGAATTCTGTTTCTATCGTGTCCCCCGCCCCTGGGATGGCAGTTACATACCTAGAAATGCCTGCTGTACAGTGAGTCCCAGAAACATTTACCGACTGCTTGAATTTTGAGCTGAAATAGGCATCCCTAAAACTTGTGTCCACTGATCCAGGTTCTGCTTTTTAAAACTCCCATGAGAGCAAACTTCTTCCACTAACAGCCAACATTCAAATATTTGCAAACAGCTTTCAAATTCATTCCTGGATTTTATTGCATCAGGAGTAGAGAGCATTTTCAGCTTGACATTAAAATGCAACCTTTTCATCTCAAAGCAAACAAGCAGAGAAGTGAATTCGGGGAGCAAGCCTGGGCCTCCAGATCTTAGAAAACACGCTGTGACTGGGCTTGTGGGGGGGAACCAGGCCACAGGAAAGACGTCCAGGTTGCTGCTGTTTTATCCTGTAGTTAGAGTGCTGTAGAGGGAAAATGAATTACTAGGCCTATACTACACTCCAAACATGTTGTAAGAAGATCCTCAATGCAGATATTCTCTTCACAAAAGTTTCCATTTTACCTAGGGAATTCACCTCTAACCCTTGGGTTTTGTATCTGTAAACTGAGGAAGTGCACAAGATTATCTTCAAAGTTTCTGATAGATCTGAATTTCCCTTTACGACCAGCTTCCATCTGGTGAACAAGTGGCCCTAGAAGGGACAAAGTCTTCTGCTGAGGTTGGTGATGAGGAGACGGTTGAGAACCTGAGGGACATAAAAAGCTCTAGAACTTCACAGGGATCTTCAAAGATAATTTAAAAAGAGGATATTCAGCATCCATGGAGATTCCATTTGGAGGTACAGAGTTAGAGTGGGCCAACATCTCAGAATGGGGCGTTTTCCCCCTGAAGATCTATGGACCAGGAAGAAAGCATATGGTGTGAGTGACCTGGGATGGGGCTGGGCAAAGTGGAGGCCATGACATCTTAACGTAATTGTGAGTGATATCCTGGCTATGCGTACATCTTAAGAGGGAAATAAAGACAGCCAGAAAAGGATGCATGAATTGGCCAAAAAGAGAAATGAAACAGAATAAATGACTCTGTTCTCTCAACAACCAAGCCCTTTGCAGGAGGTTGGGACATACTCACCTCTGTTCACACTGGCGGATACATGTGGTTCATGTGTGTTCTTCACTGTCTTCTTCTATCCTTATGATCAGTCTTGCCTCTCAGAGCATTCTAAATGCTTATTGTGTATGATCATTATTTCTAAAATCTCATTCCTTTTTATGATATCTTTTTAACTTTGCTTTTGAATAATTTTGCATGTGAAAATGTGTCTCTGTTCCTAGTCATGAGAGTGACTGGATGGGGGACTGCCCCTGACCCTCCAAGTTTAGTGTGTTGCCCCAGTATTTTCCTGTTTTTCTGCACAACTTTCTTATGGAGGGAAGGGTAGCTACCTCTCAATGATGCTTGGTTATGGAAGAGAAGACATGTATGGATAAACTAGACCACCTATAGTGGCCTTCCATGATCAAGTGCTTCAGGCAATTGGCTTAAGTTTCTCTTAAACAGGCACTGTACCAGAGTTCCTAACAGGAGCGAGATTGGTTTTCAGTCTCACCTGCTTCCCAAAACACAGACAACCAGATGCAGATGATGGCTGAGAGTGAAGCTGGCCACAGAGAGTGTGCTCAGGGCCTGTCCACAGGGCTTACATGCACACCCTGCTCTCTGGCCTCCTGGAAAGGCTATTTCTCCTTCGGAAAGTTGGTGGGCAGTATTCACTGAGTAGCCTCGGCACACTGAGCAGGTTATTTTTATTAATGCTCTTAGTTTCCCCTTTAGGCTATCTTCACCTTCTCTTTAGAAAGCTTTTCTGGCCCTCGGTTCAAGCTGCTATCGTCATAGCACCCTGTTTCACATTTCTGATCCTCTTTGTAGACTTCTACTTGTCATGATCATTTTCCTTTTTCCAAGATGACTGGGCTGTGCCCAGACTTCTTCATCTTTGCTTCCTTTCAGGGACCCACATGAGAACCCTGTCACCAAAATATTGTCTGATAGCAACAAACCTTCCTTTTCAAGCTCCCAGTGAGACGCCCTCCCCTCTGCTGATGCTGTCTTCCACCAGATACAGACATTATTCCCTGGAGGAAGCAGGTTCGGGCTTACAGTCGTGGAGTCTCACCACGCGGGCTCTGCTGTGACCGTTCAGACCTATCTCCTCCGCACCATCCCCTACAATAGTGTGTCCCCTTGTACAGCCCAAACAAAGCTCACCTTTCACATCACAAGGCTTCCCTCAAATGCCCCCAGCACTCTCCCACCCTCTCTTCGCCACCTACTCAATCCTTTTCTGTTTTCTCCAGTATCTCAGGGAGCAGCCTGGTGAGCAGGATCCTCCCAAACAGAGGCCCTGACAAGAGGGTTAAACTAGCTAGTGTTGTAGACCAGACATGTATTGCCCTACTCTGGACGGTGATCCTGAAAGTAGCACTGATGTTTTTAAAACAAGTGCTGCTGAACATCTTCTGGTGAAGACACTTTATGAAGAATTCAGGTGAACACTTAGGGGATTCTCCACAGCCCCAGCCCATCCGAGCACAGAGTGTGCACTTGTAGCCTCACTCCGAGGAGTCCAGGCCAGAGCATGACGAAACCCAGTGGTTCATTTGCTGGGCTCCCTCGGGCCTCCTCCCCAGGCCCAGGCCTCCAGCCGGCCCCGAGTCCTGGCAAGTGAGGATAATTATACCCTTTGGAGCTACTAGCAGAATCTCAACAGGATTCCTTGCCTTAATCTCCACTTCTCCCTTTTCCAATAAAATACCTTGTAGTGAAGTCAGAAATGAAGCTTAGAATTCCTCTCAGAGATCTCTCAAATATAAGCACACGTCAGAGACATTGTGGTTTTGGTTCCAGACCACTGCAATAAAGTGAACATTGCAATAAAGTGAGTCACACAAATGTTCTGGGTTCCCAATGCGTATAAAAGTTATGTTGACATGTGTTGTAGTCTATTAAGTTTGCAATGGCATTATGTATAGAAAAACAAAGTTTACACCTTAATTAAAAAATACTTCACTGCTAAAAAATGCCAACAATCATCTGAGCCTTCGGCGGGTCATAATCTTTTTGCTGAAGAGGCCCATGACTCCATGTTGATGGCTGCTGACTGATGAGTGTGGTGGTTGCTGAAGGGTGGGGTGACTGTGGCAGTGTCTTAAAATAAGACAACAAAGCATCTTCATCAGAAGTAGCTTCCATCTCAGGAAACCACTTTCTTTGGTCATCCATAAGGAGCAACTCCCCATCCATGTGCGTTTATCATGAGGTTGCAGCAAGGTCCCATCTTCAGGTTCCACTTCTCACTCTTGTTCTCTTGATGTTTCCCCCACATGTGCAGTTACTTCCTCCTCTGAAGTTTTGAAATTTTAAAACTTATTCATGAGATTTAAAATGAACTTCAGCTGGGTACAGTGGCTCAAGCTTGTAATCCCAGCACTTTAGGAGGCCAAGGCTAGAGGTTTGCCTGAGCCCAGGGGTTCAAGACCAGCCTGGAAAACTTGGCGAGACCTCGTCTCTACAATAAATCAAAAAATTAGCCAGGCATGGTTACACACACTTGTTGTTCCAGCTACTTGGAAGGCTGAGGTAGAAGGATCACCTGAGTCCAGTAGGTTGAGGTTGTAGTGGCTATGAGCATGCCACTGCACTCCAGTCTGAGCGACAGAGTGAGACTCCAACTAAGACAAAATTTAAAATAAATGAAATAATAAAATGAACTTCTTCTTGAACTGCATTTTTTAAAAATGTGGTACATATACACAGTGGAATATTATGCAGCCATAAAGAAGGACAAAATTATGGACTTCACAGCAACTTGGATGGATTTAGAGTTTATCATACTCAGTGATCTATCACAATAACAAATAACTGAGTACCACATCTTCTCAGTCATCAGTCATAACACTACATGAAAGAGCAGCAGATCTTGCAATAAAGTGAGTCACACAAATGTTCTGGGTTCCCAATGCGTATAAAAGTTATGTTGACATGTGTTGTAGTCTATTAAGTCACTTCATCTGGTTTGCGATTGGGTACCCTTATTAATGTTATGTGCCCCTCCTCACATAACATTAATAAGGGTACCCAATCGCAAACCAGATGAAGTGAGGACCAATAGGAGACCCAAACTTCCACCTGCATGATGACCACTTATGTACTTAACCTTGAATTGTCCTCCACATCTTTAAAATTTTTTTTAAAATCCCTGATTTCCCTTAAAAAAATAAAATTAAATTAAATATAAAGAAGTGTGGATTGAAAAAATAGAAATAAAAAAATAAACTTCTTCTAAACTCCTGCTCGTGCTAACATTTTGACCTTCTCCCATGAATCACAAATGTTCTTATTGGGATCTATAATGGTGGTTCCTTTCCAGAAGGTTTGAGATTACTTTGTTCAGCTCCATAAGAGGAATCACTGTCTAGGGCAGCCGTAGCCTTACAAAATGTATTTATCAAATAATAAGACTTGAAAATTGAAATGACTCCTTGATCCCTGGACTGCAGAATACATGTTGTGTTAACAGTCATGAAAACAGCATTCATCTTCTTGTACCTTTCTACTAGAGCTCCTGGGTGACCAGGTCCATTGCCAATGAGCAGGAATATTTTGAAAAGATTTTTTTTTCTGGGAAGCAGATTTCAATAAGTGGGCTTAAAATAATCAGTAAACCATGCTGTAAACAGATGCTCTGTCATTCAGGCTTTTTTATTACATTTGCAGAGCACAGGCAAAATAGATTCAGTATAATTCTCAAGGATCCCAAGATTTCTGGAATGGTAAATGATCAATGATACTTCAAGTCACCAGCTGTATTAACCCCTAACAAAAGAATCAGCCTATCCTTTGAAGCTTTAAAGCCAGGCATTGACTTCTCTTCTCTAGCTGTGAAAGTCCTAGATGGCATCTTCTTTCAACAGAATGTTGTTTCATGTACATTGGAAATCTTTTATGTAGTATAGCCACCTTCATCAATGACCTTAGCAAGATCTTCTGAATAACTCACTGCAGCTTCTCCATCAGCACTTGCTGCTTCACCAGTACTTCTATGCTACGGAGACGGTTTCTTTCCTTAAACCTCATGAACCAACCTCTTCTAGCTTCCAACTTTTTTTCTGCAGTTTCCACACCTCTCTCAGCCTCCACAGAATTGAAGAGAGTTAGGGTCTTGCTCTGGGTTTCCCTTTGGCTTATGGGAATGTTGTAGCTCGTTTGATCTTCTATTCAGACCACTCAAACTTTGTCCATATCAGTAATAAGGCTGTCTTGCTTTCTTACCATTCATGTGTTCACTAAACAGGCACTTGTAACTTCCTTCAATAACTTTTTATTTGCATTCACAATTGGCTAACTGGCCCAAGAGGCTTAGCTTTGGGCCTCAGTTTCGAAGTGCCTTTCTCTCTAAACATAAACATTTCTTTTTATTTCAGGTGAGAGATGTGGGACTCTTTCTTTCAGCTAAACACTTAGAGGCCAGTGTAGAGATATTAATTGGCCTAATTTGGTACTATTGTGTCTCAGGGAATAGGGAGGCCTGCAGAGAGAAACAGAGACAGGGAACAGCCACTTGGGGTAGCAGTCAGAACACAAAACATTTATCAACTAAGTTCGCCATCTAAACAGTTATGACTTGTGGCAACCAAAAACAATTAAAAAGTAACACCAGAGATGATCAATTAGAGATCATTATAATAGATATAATAATAATGAAAAATGTTGAAATGTTGCGTGAATTACCATAATGTGACACAAAGTGAGCACATGCTGTTAGAAAGATGGCGCTGACAGACCGGTTTGACTAAGGTTTGGCACAGTTTCTGTCTGTAGAAAGCACAACAACTCGAAGCACAATAAAACCAGGCATGCCTGTGAATGGAGCATGTCAGGTCCTGCTTGTGAGGGTTGAACCCTGCCCCAGATAGCCAGTTTCACATTTCCTATATCAAGTGGTGCGTGGCTTCCAACAGCAGGCTTTTTTTTTTTTTATTATAAAGATGTGGGGTACAATTCAGGGTTAAGGACAAAAACATTGATTATGCAGGTACCTTGTTGGTGAGGTATGCCTCTCCCTCCCTTAGCAGTTTTCCTCAACTGCCAATCCCATCCCCTCTCCACTGACAGTTTCCCACTACTGCCAATCCCTTTCCTATAGTATTATAATTGTTTAAGGTCTGCTTATGAGTGAGAACATATGGTACTCTGTTCTTTGTTTCTGTGATAAATCACTGAGTATAATCAATTCTAAATCCATCCAAGTTGCTGCAAAGTCCATATGTTTGTCCTTCTTTATGACTGCATAATATTCCATTGTGTATAATTACCACAATCTTTTATCCAGTCCAGCTACGATGGGCAACATAGGTGGTTCCATGTTTTTGCTATTGTGAATAGAGGTGCAACAAACATACGTGTGCAAGTATCTTTTTTGTAGAATGATTTGAGTTCCTCTGGGTATACTTCCAATAGGGGAATTGCTGGGTCATATGGAAGGTCAATTTCTAGTTCTTTCAGGAATCACCACACTGTCTTCCTAAGATGTTGCACTAGTTTGCATTCCTACCAGCAGTGTAGAAGCGTTCCTTTTTCTCTGCATCCTTGCCAGCATCTGTTGTTGTTTGTTTTATTAATGATGGCCATTCTTACTGGGGTTAGGTGGTATCTCAATGTGGTTTTGATTTATCTTTCTCTGATGATGAGTGAGGCTGAGCACTTTTTCATGTGTTTGTTGGCTGCCTGGATGTCTTCTTTTGAGAAGAGTCTATTCATGTCTTTTGCCCACTTTTTAATGGGGCTTTTTTTTTCCTTTAGGCGCATTTGAGTTCCTTGTAGATCCTAGATGTTAAGCCTTTGTCACATACAGTTGGCAAATATTTTTTCCCATTATGTGGGCTGTCTCCCTGTTCTCTTGATGGTTGGTTTCTTTTAATTTGCAGAAGCTCGTTAGTTTGATGAGGTTCCACTTGTCTATCTTATTTCTTAAGGTATGGGCATTTAGGGTTCTGAATAGGAATTGGTTGCCAGTTCCAATTTCCATAAGGGTGTCTCCTGCATTTTCTAAGATTCTTATAGTTTGAGGTTTTATACTTAGGTCTTTGATCTATTTAGAGTTAATTTTTGTTTATGGTGATAAGTAGGTGTCCTGTTTCAATCTTCTGCAAGTGATCAATCAGTTTTCCCAACACCACTTACTGAATAGGTTCTCCTCTCCCCAGTGGTTGTTGTTGGAGGCTTTGTCAAAGATGAGTTGGTTGGGGAATTGAGGCTTTGCTTCTGGAATCTCTATCCTGTTCCATTGGTCGATGTGCCTGTTTTTGTACCAATACCAGGCTGTTTTGATTGCTGTAAACTTATAGTAAAGTTTTGATTACTGTAGCCTTATAGAAGTCTGGAAGTGTAATGCCTCCTGCTTTGCTTCTTTTGCTAAGGATCATTTTGGATATTCGTGATCATTTATGTTTCCATATGAATTTCTGTATTGTCATTTCCAGGTCTGAGAAGAATGATGTTGGTAACTTAATGGATATTGTGTTGAATCTGTAGATTGCCTTTGGTAGGATGGACATTTTAACAATGTTGATCTTCCTATTCATGAACATAGACTATTTTTCCATTTGTGTCTTCTCAGATTTCTTTGAGCAGTGTTTTGTAGTTCTCATTGTAAAGGTCTTTCACTTCTCTGATTAGGAAGATGCCAAGGTATTTCATTTTTGTGTGGTTATTGTGAGTGGGATTGTGCTTTTAATTTGGGTCTCTACCTGCTTGTTGTTGGTTTACAGGAATGCAACTGTCTTTTGCACATTTATTTTGTACCCGGAGACTTTACCAAAGTCCTTTATCAGTGTAAGCAGGTTTTTGACAGATTGTCTTGGATTTTCAAGGTATAGGATCATATCATCAGCAAAGAGGGATAACTTGACTTCTTCTTTTCCTATTTGGATACCCCTGATTTCCTTCTCTTGTCTAATTGCCCTAGCTAGGACTTTCAACACAATGTTGAACAAGAGGGGTGAGAGTGGGCTGCCTTGTCTTGTTCCAGTTTTCAGGGAAAATGTTTCCAGTTTCTGTCCATTTTGCAGTATGTTAACTATGGGTTTATCATAGATGGCACTTACTATTCAACAGCATATTTATTAAACAAGATTCAGTCTTAGAGATTATATCGGACAGTGTCCTACATTGTTGACATGAAACATGGGCAAGGTTTGGGATCCATGACAGAATACAGATTTGTAAGAGTATTTGGTGTTAGTCAGTACTTTGCTAGCATCACAAACCTAGCATCCTAAAACAACATAAATGTGTGACATCACAAATGCTGAGGGTCAGGATCCAGCATATTCTGCTAAGTTCACTAATCACAGTCCCACAAAGCTGTAGTCAAAGCATCAGCCAGGGCTGCTATTTTATCCAAGGCTGTGGTCTTAGATTTGCACAGAATTTGGCACCTTTGGTTGGGTTGAGGTCCCCACTCTCTTGCTGGCTGTCACCTGGGGCTTGCTTCTGGTTCCTGGAGGCCACTGATTTTATCCAGGCCCCTTAGATTTGCACAGAATTTGGCACCTTTGGTTGGGTTGAGGTCCCCACTCTCTTGCTGGCTGTCACCTGGGGCTTGCTTCCGATTCCTGGAGGCCACTGATGGTCTTCTGCCATACATGGCAGGCCTCTACAACATGGCAGGCTACCTCAAGGCCAGCAGGACAGCAACTCTCTTGCTGTCTTTTGCCTTAGTCTGCTGAGATGGAGTTTTACATAACATCCTATATTCATGAATGTGTCATAGGGGCCATCTTAGAATTCTGCCCACCGCCGGCTCAGGCAAGAGTTTCTTCCAGAAGAGACACGAGTCATCCATTTTTCTAAAGTTATCACAGTGGACAATCAGTTAGATTAGGCAAGTCACAAATGTGGCAAATACTTTGTCAGTGGACATTTCCCCAACACTGTGACCTTCTGGGACATTCACGCGGTCTATGAGAAGCATACGGAAGCTGCTGTTCACAACCTCATGCGAGTTGGGAAGTCTACAGGAGAAAGCACATTCAATAACACTATGTGTTTTAATCTTTGACCAAAATCGAATAAGAATGTAAAAAGCAACTGCCTTAATTAAAGTTTTCTGGCATTGGAGATGCTGTCTGCTGGTAATTCTAGCTTAGTTGTGCAGAAAAAAATCCAAAAGTTAAACCTCCAAATAGCATAGTACTATTAAGACTTTTTGAGACAGGAATTCTCAATAATTTACCAAATTCTTCTCAACTAAAATTTTAGGCTGAGCCTGAGAAACCATGATGTTTGAAAAAAAAACAAAATAATAATAGTCTTTCTCACTAGCACTCTAAAAGTACAGGCTAGCAAAGCTCATGACAACTCAGTCCATGACAGCATATGCAGAGAAAGACTGACAAAATGTGCCAGAGAAACATAACCAATATGCAAAGCTAGGATCATATTGAGGAAAATGGAGCATTATTTCTGGTTTTTTTTTTAACTGTATAAAACCATCCACAAACTCTACTAGTGTGTTTTCTTTCCACAATATGTATGTTTTGAGGTTTAACTATGTAAGAGTTGGACAGGGCCAGCTAAGTTTACTGATGCAGCAAGCTAGTGTCCCCCTGGGTTGTAAGGCTAGGTTCTGCTAAATGGTGTCAGCCTCCCCTGGGCAATGGCCGGGGTTCTCTTTCTACTACCAGCCAAACCATGCCCACCATTGCATGCACAGGGAACTTGGCAGGAAGAGAGAGGTTCAGCACAAATCCACCAAGTCCTATCAGAAAACAGCTCAATACATTGCTTGACTAGCTGCTAGAGCAGTGGCTTCATCCTTGAAAGTAAAGGCCGCACATTCATACTCGAAATTTATGTCAAATGATGCAGGATGTTATTAATGAGTATTTTCTAATTTATGCAATTTGTGCCAATTCACTGAGAATTCTGGCAGCTTTTCTCTCCTCTGCCGAGATTTTGGGGGCTTTATTTATATGGTGGAACCTATCACTCTCAAACATCTCATTCCACTCAGAGTCTAGGGGGACTCTGGAGCCAGACTCATTGCTGGCCACAACTTCAGGATGGGCCTGTGGGTTGACACTGCTCTGCTCTTCAGGAACTTCTCAGCAGCACCTGCCTCCTCCCCAGCATCCAACCTCTCCAGGCTTCCCGGCTGCTGGGACAGCCAACTTGATTGCTCTGTTCTCAGCATCCTTAATGTCAGTAGCTCCTCAGGTGGTTGCACATTCAAAAATTTACTTGAGATTGCTCCTGTTATGTGTTTGGTTCTATGGTAACCTGAAGTCCATGCCTTTCATTTTATACCTGTACAAATCACAGATTTTGAATTTTCGTTTTTGTAGAAGTGCAATCGACTTCCAATTTCAGAGGAATGCATCAGAGGACGTAAAAAGAATATAAGCATATTCTTCTATGCACAAAAATATTTTAGGAGAGCCTGGGCAGCTTAGTGAGACCTTATTTCTACAAAAAAACCAGAAGATTAGCTAGGTGTGGGCCTGCAGTCCCAGCTACTTGAAAGCCGAGGAGGGAGGATCCCTTCAGCCCAAGAGTTCGAGGCTGCAGTAAGCTGTGGTTATGCCACTACACTCCAGTCTGGATGACAGAGTGAGACCCTGACTCACTTTTTTAAAAAATTCTGGAAGGATATATAAGAAACTGCCAACAACTGTTTCCTTTGGAGAGGAAGACCAGAAAATTAAAGATGGAAGAAGACTTATTCTTTATTATCTACATTCTATTTGAATATGTTCTATTCATTCATTTGATAAATATTTGTACATTTAATTTTTCAATGAAAAGTGAAATTAAATTATAATTGACTACCAAAAGGAGCCCAGTGCTGGTTTGACTTAAGGGGAGAACAGACAAATCCATTGATGTAAATCTATGTCAATTAGGGCAAAAGGGACAAACTGCTTCCCTTTCTGCAGCAATTAGTGTTTCTTCTTCTTTCAAATAAACCCTTGCCAAATACTCTTGTGGGTGTATGAAGAAGCAAACAAAATCCATCACTCTTGTACTGTATCCAGGAAGCAGAGATGTGACAGACACAGGAACAAATGAGTAGAACGTGGAGGTAGTTAATGGTTCACTAAATGCACAGTGCTTAGAAAAAGACTGTGTTGGGTTGAATTGTGTCCTACACACATGATATTTTGGAGTCATAACTCCAGGATCTCAATCTCCTTAATTGGAGATTGGGTCTTTACAGAGGGAATCCAGTTAGAATGAGATCATGGAAGGGGCCCTCATCCAGAGTGATAGGTATCCTTATACAAGGGAAATGTTGACACAACACAGACACATGTAGAGGGAGATGACATGAAGACACAGGAAGAACAAAGTTTACAAGACTCCCGAAGCTCCAGAAGCTAGGAGACAAGGCTGAGGCCAATTGCACCTCACACCCCAGAAGGAGCCAGGGCCCCCACACCTTGTCTTCTGACTTCTTTCCTCCAGCATTACAAGACAAGACATTTTTGTTCTTTAGGCCACCCAACTTGTGGCACTTTGTTACAGCAGTCTTGGAAACCAATCGGCATCCATTTGTTTATGGCTAAAATGTATCTATAGTTAAAATAGCAGAGCAGTCCTGCCTCCCCACCCTCAATCTCATCATAAAAGCAGACAGCTGTGAGGCAAACTCACTTGCACTCCTTGTGCTTCCTTTCTCATCAGCAGTCCTCAGTAAGAGGAGACGTGCCACCCAGGGGACACTTGGCAATGTCTATGGACACTGCGGGCTGTCACAAAAGGAGGGGGCTACTGGCATTTAGTGGGTCTGGAGGCCTGGGGTGCTGCTGTGTACCCACAAGGCACTGCCCGGCCGCTGTCAGCAAAAGCACTCACGGATCAACTGATTCTGAAGATATCAGACCTAATTTTTCTTTATGCATAATATATTGCTATCTTTATTCAACAAATAGTTGAGTGCCTGCTACATTTCATGTGCACATAAAAGGACATTAGCTAAATATAGATTCATCCAGTGTCACGATCAGCAGTGTAACGTGACACACCATGTACTACAAACAACCATTTTCAGTGTCATACCCGTTTCCTGCTGCTCCATTTATTTAGCTCCAAGGTTCATATTCTGTGTCAGTTTTGCATCAGGTTAAAGCAGTATGTTACTCCTTCCATGTCATACCTTCTAAATATCCTCTAATAAATTAGCACTTGTCTGAAGAAAATAACTGTTCAGAAGCTAGTTTTGGATTTCTTGTTATTATAAATCTTTTGGGAGGTGACCCAAGCTCCAAGAAAGGAAAGTAACAGACAAGCCACTGCTGTGTTCTGATCTGAGAGACTGAGCCCACGATCCATGTCTTCTCTCCTGGTCTTCTGTGTAGTCTTCCTAGGATAGCGTGTCTGTCTTCCTAGTACACACAGGAACTGAAACTTTTATTTTCCTTTTGAAACACTCTAAATTCCATTTGAAATATACTTAAATCCTTTTGTTCAACTGTTGAAAAGGTAATATATTGAATCTTTCTATAAAGAATGTGTAGCAGTTAATAGGTTTTTTTTTTTTCCTTGCTGGGTTTGCATTCAAATTTCAAATTGAGATGCCTGATGAAATGATGTCTTGTGGTTTCATATGAATGCCTGATGGTCTTTTATTCACATGAACCATTGTATATTTAAAGTTGATAGACAGTTTTCTCAAAAAGAAAAAAAAAAGACCAGTCCTAAATGACCCATGGATCAGAATAAAATGTACGGCAACTTTGCTCCATGCATATTATTATCATTTACTTGTTATTACCATACAATTTCATAAAATATTTGACGAGGAGGAATCTGAATGGTTTATGCTGCTGATGACAGGGAGCCAATTTCTTCTACATAAATGTTTGAGTGCCATTGAGCTGATTAGCAATAACTCTAAGTAAACTCTAAATTAAACTTCACAGTAAAGGATTTATTAAAGACAAGAGAAGTTAAAATTTTTATTTTATTTTATTTTATTTTTATTTTTGAGTTGTAGTCTCACTCCATTACCCAGACTGGAGTGCAGTGGCATGCTCATGGCCACCCTAGCATCAAACTGCTGAGCTACGGTGATTGATCCTTCCACCTCAGTCTTCCAAGTAGCCAGAACTACAGGCATATACTACCATGCCAGGCTAATTTAGAATTTTTTAAAATTCAAAGAACAAACAACACCTATATTATGTGCAACAAAACTGGTCCATGAACTCAAGATATTATGACTTCATGTTACATTTTTAGCTGAATATTATACCATTAGAAGACTTTTATGAACCACATGATAAGTTTAAAGGAATGAAGAAAGCTTGCAACTCTCAGAAGAAGTTTCAAGTCTTCTTATCTATGTTTTTTATAATGTTTTGCTACAGACTTGGTAAGCTGTAAATAAAGGAAAAGAAGAAATTTAAAATGCCTAGATAAAAGTTTGTGTGCGCCTGTTGTTTATTTATTTGTTTGCTTGTCTTTTGAGAACATGAGCTCTGTGGGGTCTTCGGTTGAATACCAGTCTTGTTCCCAAAAAGCAAGATTTCTTCAGGGAGAATAAGTAAATCCCTGTGCCATCACAGTCAGGAATGAGCTGAAAGGTGACAGAGATGCATGGCATGTGTAAGCTTCACAGGAGTGCTGTCAGCATAAATGAAGTGTGGTTAGGAGGAGAGAAACAGCAGTAGCAGCAGAAAGACAGAGTGATGCACAGACCTAGAACCAAAAGAGGAATGAAAGAAGAAAAAGACAATAGTTTGTGCTGTGAAGCTCAGAAAGTGCAGCCTCCAGGGGAAAGAGTCATATAACGATCTCATTGTCTTGTCGTGCAGGACACAGAGCATGAAGGGACTGCAAGAAAAAGAGAGCACCAAAGGAAACCTCAACAGAAACACAACGTGCAGGACAAAGGGGTCGTAAATGAGGATTCTCAGCACAGCAGCAGAGCCTCGTTAGAGCACTGGGTTTGAATGGAGATTGAGTGAACCTGAGAGAGAGTCTGAACCACACTTCAACACAGACTAGACAACAATAGACAGAGATGCACAGGTCACCAAAGCAGCTTTGACATGCTGGCTTTGCTGCCAGGGCTCATGTCATTGATAGCAGTAGGAGGAAGAACATTGTAAACCACTGACAGGGAGGGAGCAATGATATAAATCCAACAGAAACCTCTACAATACGCTTCTGATTTACTCTTATATTGAGGTGATGTCCTTGGTCAGTTTGATCACTGCCAAATTATCCTTTTAAATTAAAGCTGCTGTCTAAAATCTCTAGCCAATAATTTAGCATCTGAAGCAGAAGCATCAAGAGGACCTGTTTGCTGTAATAGCAGTGATGATGGAAAACACACTGTGATGATTAATACTGTTCACACCCTTACCTAACTATTAAAGAGGACAGATGGTTATATAACTAGCACTCCAAAGTGGATGGCTACATTCAGTATTTTAGTTTTGTTTGTTTATTTGTTTTTGCTGACGGATTCTAAACAATCAGATCCCTGGAGCTGAGTTGCTCATTCCTGTGTCACCCTGCTCCCAATTTTCCTTATCTTGTCGATTAGAGTCAAAATCTGTTCAGTGGCAGCTGATGACGTGTGGTTTACTTCTGGCATCTGGCACAACACTGAGAACATGGAAAAGTTCCATCTGGTGTCTTCGTAGTCAATGGACACATTCTTGGGCAAATGCTTTATTCTCCTTCAGAGACAGTTTTACAGCAGGTACTTATTCCTTCATTTATCTCATGTTTATTGAGTTAAATCCTACAATCTACCAGAAACTGAGCAGTTTTTTCTGCCCACCTGGGAGCAGAGCTCACATTCTAAATGCAGCTCTTCTAGGTTCCTGAAGTTGCAGATTAGCATAATCTAAATGCCACTGATATATAAAGGCGGAAGTAATCACTTCTTAATGAGACATCCAAGAGGGTATCATGGAAGAACTAGAGATGGAACTGGTTGGAAGCACCTCAAAAGACATGTGAAGGAATCATGCCTGTGTATTACATGTAGAAAGAATGTAATCATCAGAAGTCCAGAGAGTGGAAAGCAAGTGTTCAGGCAGGAGCTATGGATGGCTGCCCAGAATGCAGGATTCTGTGGGGAAGTAAAGAGGCCACTCATGGGGTGGGGTGACTGACAGAAGAGGCCGAGCCCTCCTCCCCAGCTTCAACCATACATGCCACAATGAGCCAATGAAAACTCCAGAACAGAGGAGTGACTTTTTTTTTTTTTTTTTCTGAGTTGGAGTCTCACTCTGTTGCCCGGACTGGAGTGCAGTGGCCGCTCCTGGCCACCACAGCCTCGACCTGCTGGGTTCTGGCGATCCTTCCACCTCAGCCTTCCAAGTAGCTGGAACTACAGGCACACGCTACCACGCCCGGCTAATTTTTTGAATTATTGTGGAGATGAGGTCTCGCCAATTTGCCCAGGTGGGTCTCGAACCTACAGGCTCAGGCAATCCACTTACCTTAGCCTTCCAAGGCTCAAGATTACAGGCTGAGCCACCGAGCCCAGCTAGAGGAGTGACTTTAATAGGATCCTCTTCAACAGTATGTTGAGTGAACTGGCAACCACATCTATAGGTTGCCAGTGGACTATTCTGACAACCCAGTTATAAAGTTTTGTTGGAATTGAGAAGCAATCAGCTAGTTTAAAAGCCACTGATGGCAAGACCATCACTCTATGTATGAGGTACCTAGCACATATATAAAGACACACAATGTTTTGCTAATAAGCAACCAAATATATAGGAGGCACATCAGGAACACACACAGAAAAATAAACGGCAAAGGACCACCAGTGCCAGGTGTCATGGCATAGTTAAGAAGGACTAAGGCTGGCATATGTCCAGGGGACTTTACAGGGAGATCGCTGGCATGAAGAGAGAAGGTGGGATTCAGTCAGTAGGAAGGAGAAAGAGGGAGGCAGAGAGTCTTAACTCCTATTTTAAGAAGGCTAAAAGAAAGGAAAAAGAGAGACTCCTTGGGGAAAAAAATAATGAATTTTTAAAAAGGGCTTGTCTTTCAAAAGATGATGCTTACCTGAGAAAGATTTAGGTGAAGGGAGGAGCCCTAGTGTTCAGGGACAATAAAGGAGCTGGCAGGAGAGCAATTAAATAGAACTCCAGGAGTGAGTATTTGCTAGGCAGTATTATAAACTGGAAACTGTGCTAAGCCATGGAGAGATGCAGATGAAAATAAACAGCTTCTGCCCCCACAGAATTTATAATCACCAGGAAAATCAGATAAGATGAACACACAATTATAATCCAATAATGGCTTTAATTAAGGCACAAACCAACTGTCGTAAGGGCAAAGGAAAAACCAGAGCAACTGGGGGGGTACAGATGGTGCCAAGGATGTTTTTCTTTTTCTTCTGTTAATGAATTCTTACTTTGCTTTTACAGGATCACCCTTACTCCACCATGTCCATGTGGCTTGACACAGTTGGCCATGCTCTCCAGCTCCAGGGTAGACATACGACCCTGGGCAACCAATCTGAGAAATTCACCCCCAGCCACCGATCTGGGATGGATAAGCCACCAGGTCAGACCAGTTGAAGTTCTTTCCAAAACTGTTGTTAACTATTGTTGATCAGGAATGAGCTGTTTTCTCTTTTAAAAATGACATCCCAGAACCAAACAAGCCTTGACTGCTGAGGTTGCATCAGTCAGCATAAGGGGAGAGCCTGCTTGATTAAGATATCAACTAAGAAGAATAAGAAACCAGGAAAAAAAGAGAATGAAAGGTAATAAAAAAGGAACGACTCCTGACAACATTTTAAATAATTTTTTTAAAAATTTTAGATTGGAAAATATAGTTTATTTAGAAAGTAAATTGGAAACAGAGAGAACTTCATTTTATTATAAAGATGTGAGATACAAGTTAGGATTAGGTACACAAGTTGTCCACGTGCAGGTGAAGTTTGGGCCTCCAACTGGTCCTCACTTCCCCTGGTTTAGGATTAGGTACCCTTAGTGATATTAGTGTATATCTAGCTTTCCTGGCAGTGTCCTGCTACTGCCTACCCTTCCTTGTAGCGTTGTGATAAATGTTCAGTATTCACTTTTGAGTGAGAAAATGTGGTATTTAGTTCTTTGTTTCTGTGATAGATCACTGAGTATGATGGACTCTAAATCCATCCAATTTGCTGTATAGTTCATAATTGTGTCCTTCTCTATGGCTACATAGTACTCTGTCATGTATATGTACCACATTTTCTTTTTTCAGTCCACTTTTGATGGGCAGCAGTGTTGGTTCTATGTTTTTGCCATTGTGAACAGTGTTGCAATAAACACATGTATGCAGATGTCTTTTTTGCATAAAGATTTTAGTTCCCCCAGTTATATTCTCAGAGAGGGGATTGCTGGGTCGTACTGAAGGTCAATTTTTAGTTCTAGTAAAAATCACCACATTGTTTTCCACAGAAGTTGAACTAGTTTGCACTCCCACCAACAGTATGAAAAAATGCTCAACCTCATTAATCACCAGAGAAATGCAAATCAAAACCACACTGAGATACCATCCAACTCCAGTAAGGATGGCCATCACTAATAAATCCAAAAACAGCAGATGATGGCAAGAGCACAGAGAATAGGGAATGCTTATAAAATTTTAAGACCCCCAAGACTTTGTCCAGTATAATCAGAAGCAACAAGCCCATCTCATTATACTCATTGGTTTGACAAAAATGTCTTAAAGCATCTGGCTAGGCATGGTGGCTCACACATCCAGCACTTTGGGGGCAGAGGCAGGAGGATTCCTTGAGCCCAGAAATTTTAGACCAACCTAGGCAACATAGCAAGACCTTATCTCTATGAAAAATTTAAAAATTAGCCAGGCATGGTGGTGCATGACTATAGCCCTAGCTGCTTGAGAGGCTGAGGAGGGTGAATCCCTTTTGTTCAGGAGTTCAAGGTTGCAGTGAACCATGATCCACTGCACACCAACCTGGGTGACAAATTGAGGCCACAACTCAAAAAAAAAAAAAAGATGAAAAAAATGTCAAAGCTTTAAGTCATGGTCCCCCAGAACCTGCCTCCTGTATTTGATTAGCAATATCCCATGGTGATATTTCATGCATCTCTATTGCCACATCATGCCGTGAACTTTCTTTCCTACTGGAAATGGAAGCACTGGAAACTTCAGGTCTAATCAAATTAGAAAACTAATTCCAGAAATCCCAGAGTCAATCAGGGCACTTCATCCTCAAGATTCTGTTCCTCTAGAACACTCTCAGTGCCAAATCAGTCAGGGTTCTCCCAGAAACAGATCAGAGAGAGAGAGAAAATATATATTTTAAGAAGTTTCCTCATACATTTGTGGAACCTGGCAAGTCTGAAATCTGTATGGCAGCAGAAAATTCAGGTAAGAGGTGATTTTGCCGTCTTTAGTGTGAATTGAGGGTAATCTGCTTTACTCCAAGTCTTCTGATCTAAATGGTAATTACATCTTAGAAATACCTTCACTGCAACATCTAGCTGCCAACCATAGCCTAGCCAAGTTGACACATAAAACTAACACAGATTTAGACACAAATGTTCATATCAGCTTTATTCTTAAGTGCTCCAAACTGGAACATCTCAAATGTCTGCTAACAGGTGAATGGATAAACAAATTATGAAATATGATATGAGATATTACTCAGTAATAACGACAAGCTGCCAATACAAGTAACATGGATGGAACTCAAAATCATTATGCACAGAGATAAGTCAAACAAAAAGAATACACACAGCGTTATTCCATTTAAATGAAATTCTAGAAAAGTCAAATCAACTTATAATGACAGAAATAAATAGGGCAGTGCTTATGAAGGAAAGAAGGTGAGAAGAGGAATGAATCCTAGAGCATGAGAAAATGTGGGAGATAATGGTACTGTCTATTATTTTGGTTGTGGTGATGGTCTCATGGTGTGCACATATGTCATAATTTATTGTGGTATCAGCTTCTAAAATGCCCTCCAATGCACAGTCTCCTGATAGTCATGCCCATATGGAATCCCCTTTCTTTAAGTTCAGGTTATTTGTAATGACTCACATATAGTGTACAGAATGTAGCAAAAACGATAGGATGTCATTTCCAAGATTAGTTTACACAACAACTGTGGCTCAACCTTGAATGTATTCATTCCCCACCCCCCAACCTTCCTTCCTCTTACTTTCTCTTTTGCTCTTGAAAACCTTGCTCTGGAGGAAACAAGGTTCCCAGGGGAGGATCATGTGACAAGGCAGGCCCACTTGAGTGAGTGTGGAATCAGTCCCCAAGGCCTGTCCACAGTCATGTGAGCAAGACTCAAAGTGGGTCCCCCCTCAGCGGCTCGTTGAGGTGACAGTGACTCTGGCCAGCTTTTTGACTCCAGCCTTAAGAGAGCCCATAAACCAGAGGACCCAGCTCAGGCACTTCCAGATTCCTGATGTACAACACGATAAGATAAGAAATGTCTGTTGTTTTAAGCCGTCAAATTTAGAACATTTTTTAATGGATTAATTAATATACTTATACAGCTGTATCTTTTAAATATATGTGCAGTTTATTGCACATCAATTAAACCTCAATAAAGCTAAAAGGAAGAAAGAAAAAAAGAAAAAAGAAAAGGAGGAAAGGAGAGAAGAAAGGGGGAGCAAGAGGGAAGTAGGTAGAAATGAGTAAATGGAGGCAGGGAGACTGGAAGGGAAGACAAGAGAAAAACTACAAGACTGGCTATGAGAGCAATCTTTCATGATGATGAAGTCCCCAAGATCACAGCAAGAATAAGGATGGACAGGAAGAATAGGACGTATTTGCTAATGTTCTTGATGAATGTGCCACTGTCAGATTTTCTGGAAGAGAAGGTAGAAGTTTATCTAGTTGGAATATCTGAGTCTTAAAGAGGAGTGAAGTAGAACAGCCTAGAAACAGCACTAAGAAGCCGGGCTCGGTGGCTCAGCCTGTAATCCCACGCCTTTGGGAGGCTGAGGTGAGTAGATTGCCTGAGCCCGCGGGTTCTAGAACCGCCTGGGCAGGCGAGACCTCATCTCTACAATAAATCAAAAAATTAGCCCAGCATGGTAGTGCGCGCCTGTAATTCCGGCTACCAGGAAGGCTGAGGCGGAAGGATTGTCGGAGCCCAGCAAGTCGAGGCTGCGGTGGCAGGGAGCGGCCACTGCACTCCAGTCTGGTCTACAGAGTGAGACTCCAACTCAAGAAGAAAAAAAAAGAAAAAGGAAAAAGAAACAGCACTAAGAAAACATCAGCTTTTACTTCCTGACCTGTGATGCACTGGTCGTGGGCTAGAGCTTCTGCTACTACAGAGGTCTTCACAGGAAGGCAGAGGGAACCTGACATGTGCTGGGCAAAGCCCGTGAAGGTGTCAGAGATGAATTCCCAAGGGCACAGAGCAGAATACCAGTGAGAGATGTACATAGGTAGAGAAATGCACAGCAATGTTTGAAGTCGATTACAGGAAGGACTGTTAACTAGAGAGGCTTAAATGTGGAATAGAGACAAGAAAGGACAGGATGAAATAGCCATCAAACTCAGGCAAAAGCTGTTCTGACTAACATAGAGGGGCATATTTAATATTAGGACCAGAAGAGAAACACCCGTTCCTCTAAGTCAGGAATGGATTGTACATACAAAGTGGTTTGTGTACAAAGACATTTGAATGACTGAGAGGGGACTAAAGACAAGTGAGAATTGAGAAGCTGGAACCTGAGTAACTTAACCTCCTTTGTAACTGTACTCATCTATTCTGGGGTTTTTTTGTTTTTTGTTTTTGAGTTGGAGTCTCACTCTGTCTCCCAGACTGGAGTGCAGTGACCGCTCCCGGCCACCGCAGCTTTGACCTGCTGGGCTCCGACGATCCTTCCGCCTCAGCCTTCCAAGTAACTGGAACTACAGGCACGCGCTACCATGCCCAGCTCATTTTTATTTATTGTAGAGATGAGGTCTCGCCAAGTTGCCCAGGCGGGTCTCGAACCCACGGGCTCAGGCAATTCACTCACCTCAGCCTCCCAAACACGCGGGATTACGGGCTGAGCCACCAAGCCCAGCTTTCATCTATTCTATGAATGGTAGACCCTTTTAATTGCCCTCTTAACACCTGTTGTCCCTCCTGCCTTACAAACAGAATACCAATTTCATTCAGTTTTCCATCTTCCAGGGAAAGTAAACTTATCCTCAACTCACCAGTAAATCCTGGTTAGTCTTAACCGATTGTGATTATCGCATTATCCTGCCAATGGCTGGCTTAAGTATAGGCCTGTGACTCGGTTTGGGGCAAAGGGACAGACATAAGTGAAATCTCTGGAGGGAAGAAAATCTGAGAAACATTTTCTCATTCTTAAGCTATGACACAAGAAAATAGAATTTCCTCCACCTCTGTTCAATTGTGCTCTGTCAGGATGCATTGCCTGGAATAAGGACAACTTATGACCTTGAGAGAGGCTAGCCTAAGGACCCAATTGACTGGGGATGGCAGACTGGAAAACTAGAAAAACCTATGGATGCCTAATGACTGTCAAACCAATGAATTTAACCAAACCTGGAAAAGCTTACCTCCCAACATTTTGTCAGTGAGTTTGTTTGTCTTTTAATTTGCAACTAAAGACATCCTAATTGATTTATAAGGAATACTAGCTGCATAGCATGTCTAAAAGTGTGACATGAAAAAGAGTTCATAATCAAAAAGTAAGAAATATCATGCATAATATACCTTTATGCCAGTTGAAAATCTGTTGTTAGTAAATGTCAGAAAATGTCAAAGGGAATTTATTGCCTCACATATTAAATTAAAGATATATTTCTGGTTTGGGACATGGTTGAATTCAAAACTTAAATGATACATATTTTTATGTTTTCTCCAGGTCAGCCCCCTCCTTAGGCTCTACATGGTATCAAGATGCCTGCCTGCAGTTCTAGGGCTGTGTTGTTCAGGGTTGTTTTCCTAGTAACTTGGACATAAATCCCTGAATTCACTTTAAATGCACATGTTTGTGTTTGCTTGTCCCTAGCTTCCTTTATGTTACCACCCTAGGAGTCAGGAGTGAAGCCACATCTGAACAAAGGGATGATGTGTGTGTGTGTGTGTGTGTGTGTGTGTGTGTGTGTGTGTGTGTATACACACACATAGTATGTATTGTATAAATGTGTGTATAGTATGAATATAGTGTATATATGTGTGTGTGTATATTGTATATACTACACACACACACATATATAATATACATACTATACACATGCATATATATATACAATACATATTATATATATGCATACTGTGATATGAATATACATATATGTATATCTTATAAGATTATATATGAGATTTAATATATAATAAATGTATTAAATACTATATATGCAAGATATATATATATCTTACATGAGATGTAAGAATAATGTCAGTCTTGAGTAGAGCAGTCCTTAGTGAGATTCCAGCCAACCCCAGCACTCAGCCAATTTCACAAGTACTCACTTGCCATTCCTACTCTTGTATAGACTTCCATATCAGCTAGAACTCTTTTTGTCATGTAAGGAAACTATACCTAAACTGACCTATAAAAAACAGAATATGGAACTCAAACATGCTGAAAAGAAAAAACAAACAACCCCATTATAAAGTGGGCAAAAGATATGAACAGACACTTGACAAAGGAAGACATTGAGCAGGCAACAGACACATGAAGAAATGTTCAACCTCACTAATCATCAAGGAGATGCAAATTAAAACTACACTGAGATACCACCTAACTCCAGTTAGAATGGCAATTGTCAATAACTCAAAAAATAACAGATGCTGGAGAGGATGTGGTGAAAAGGGAACACTACTACACTGTTGGCGGGAGCGTAAACTAGTGCAACCTCTGTGGAAAGCAGTGTGGCGATTCCTAAAAACTCTAAATATCAACCTCCCATATGACCCTGCAATCCCCCTACTGGGAATATACCCTGAAGAACTCAAATCACTCTATCAAAAAGATACCTGCACACATTTGTTTATCTCAGCATTGTTCACAATAGCAAGAACCTGGAACCAACCATGCTGTCCATAAAAAAAGGACTGGATTTTTTAAATGTGGTACATCTACACAATGGAATGCTGTGCAGCCATAAAAAAGAACAAAATCATGAATTTCGTTGCAACCTGGATGGAACTAGAGTCTACAATACTGAGTGATCTCTCACAGAAACAAAGATCTGAGTATCACATGTTCTCACTCATATAGTGGACCTTGAACATCTATCATAACACTATAAGAAAAGGATTGACAGTGTTGAGAAACTATGGGGGGAGGTAGGGAGGGGAAGGGAAGTGGGATTAATGGTAGTCAATATCTGTCTGGGGACGGGGAGACATCCCTTATCAACAAGGGTGCCTGAACCATGCACATTTGTATACCTAACCCTTAACTGCACCCCACAATTTTATAATAAAAAATATGTTTAAAAATAAAATAAATAAATAAAACCCAGAATATATTGGTTCAAATAACAGAATAGTCACGAGATATATGACTTCAGAGGAGTTGAACCATGAACCAAGCCATGTCACTAGAACTCAGGTTTTCTCTGCTCTGATCCCCTACATAATAGCTTCGTTTTACAGATTCCACATGGTTTCAAGATAGCAACAAAATGCCTAAGTCTAAAGTCTCCTGGATTAAATGTAAAGGAAAAAGAGTAGATTAACTCTCCCAACTAGGATTATATGCCCATGCTTAAACCAAACAATGTCGGAGAATCAAATTATGCTGGCCATGCTTGTATCATGAATCTATCACCGTGACTAGAAAACACTCACCAAGATTATGGAAAACAGACAATAGGGGAAGTGATTTACCCAAAGGGAATTTGAGTACCATTGCAAGAGAGAGGAGTCATGAATATAGACAAAAATAATTACAGATGTCCACTATAATCTCCTTCCTAATATTCTGAATGCACATCAGTATACTGAAGTCGAAGATATCTGTTTGTTTTTGTTTAGTCCAGCACTTCCCAGTTATATTTGACAATGTACTCTATTTATTCTGAACAACTTTTGGGACTACTATTTAGTGAACACTCTAGCAAATGAAGTAGAAAGTAATTATCTCCTGAGAAAGACAGCAGAGGGAGTATGACTTAGATTTTTCTGAGTACATAAAATGTGTTAACTAGCTGTTGCAGAAAATATAACACTGAACTCATGAGATTGAAGAGGGTAGCTCAGGAAGAGTGGCAGGCCCACTGAGATTAGGCCATCTGATTGTGATGTACTCAACTGTTATGTTTTATGATTCATCTATAAATGTCTCACAGCTAGAAGTGACATAGAATTGCAGGTTGATGTAAAAAGTCAAGAGAAAATTCAAGAGGGTAAATCACTCTAGGATGCTGGAAAGAGTAGCATAAAGACAATCATCCAGCACCTAGGAATAGAGAAGCAAGTGAAGCCAACAGCGGATATGAAGATCTGGCTGGACACAGAGGGTAAAGCTCTGAGCCCCATCTGAGAAGACAGAAAGAATGTGAGGCATAGACACAAGAGGGAAGCCACAAGTAGAGTGACTGGAGCAGCAAGGGAGCAGATGTGTGAAATAACAGTCTACTGAATTGTGGCTATTCCATGCCATAGATTAGATTTATAGAAGAAACTCCAAATTTGTATATGATATTTTTCATCAATGTAGACGTGAAACTCATCATTTCAATGAAGGAAAAAAAATTGATGTGTAAGAGAATATCTTGAAGGTTAGAAGCAAGAAAAGCAATGACTTATATGCAAGACTGCACAAGAAGACTTGGTCAAGAAAAGATTTGTTGAGCTCTTAACTTACTGTATTGGTTAGCAAAGACTGGTGGCTTAAACAACACAATTTTTTCTCACAGTTCTGAAGGCCAGGAGTCCAACATCAAGATGTTGTAAGGGTTGGTTTATTTGAGGCCTTTCTCCTCAACTTGCAGATGGCTGTCTTCTGGTGTTGCCACACAGCCTTCCTTCTGCGTGCACACATGCCTGTGTTACATTTCCCCTTATAAAGGCAATAGTCATATTGACCTCATTGTACTTACCCTTTTAAAGACCATATCACTGAATAGTCACATTCTGAGGTGCTGGAATTTAGAATTTAAATGTAGGAAGGAGGAATGGATGCAATTCAGTTTATAACACTTAGTGCTTGGCACTGTGTTAGACATTGTGTACTTATATAAGGTTTTAGGTTCTAAGGTGGAACCGTACATAAGACAGTCATGTCCCCTACTATGATGGCGCTTACGTTCTAGCAGTCAAATAACAATTAAGCATGATGATTTAATTACAAGATCAATTATTCTTTAATTGAAGAATTAAAAGCTTACATAAAAAGCATATATAGGCCGGGCTCGGTTGCTCAGCCTGTAATCCCAGCACTTTAGGAAGCCAAGGCGAGTGGATTGCCTGAGCCCACAGGTTTGAGGCCAGCCTGGGCAACTTGGTGAGACCTCATCTTGATAATAAATAAAATAAATTAGCCAGGTATGGTAGTAACCACCTGTAGTGTTGGCTACTTGGAAGGCTGAGGCGGAAGGCTCTCCAGAGCCCAGCAGGTCGACGCTGGGGTGGCCAGAGTATGCCACTGCACTCCAGCCTGGGCGACGGAGTGAGAATCCAACTCAAAAAGAAAAGCCTATATAACAGGGCACTGTTAGTCCAGTGATTCTCAAAGCCAGAAGTAATTTTGCTCCCAGGAGACATATAGCAATGTCTGAAGACATTTTTATTGTCACAACTCAGGAGTACTACCAGCATACTGGGTTGGTATTCAAAACCCTCTAATTCACAGGACAGCTCCCCTCAACAAACAATTATCTGGTCCAAGATGCCATAGCACCATTATTGAATAGAAACCCTGACTTACAGGATCATGGAAAGATTCCCCTGAACAGACCTCTGAAGCATTTATACTAATTTACTGAGGGAAACAGAGTAAAAATGATATTCTAGGCAGAGGTCACAGCCATTGTGAAAACCTGGAGTTAGCAAGGAGCATGGCCCATGTGAGGAACTGAGAGAAGGCCTAGTATGAAACACCAAAGGCAAGAGGAGCAAGAGGCCAGCAGGGTCAGCTGGAGCACACTCTGGAGGCGTCTCAAGGACTGTGGTCTTTATTTTGAAATTTATCAATAAATTACAGTAAAACAAGGGATGTGGAGAACCAAGGACAAGGTGAACCCTCCTCCTTTTTTTGATTTAGTGATTTTGTTGTGGTAAATCTTCAAGAACTGGTGAGAGGAAATGTTATTTGTGATATACCAAGTTAGTTATGGAAAGGAAAAAAGAGCACCTATGGAAAATTTTGAGGTCTAGATTACCAAGAAATAAGGAAATACCATTTTAATTTTGGAGGATCCAATGATTCTGTAGATCTAGAGCAAAGATTGCAAAGGAGTCATGAAGGATGAAGAAGATTCATTAAAGTCCAATTAGAATTTATACTGTAAACCAATGATTCTCAAACCTTAGTGAGCGTGAAATCAACTGAAGAGCTTTTAAAAATATAAATTCCTGGGCTCTGTGCTCAAAAATTCTAATTCTCAAATCTGGATCTAGCTCCAGAAATCTTCACATCTTAAAAAAAAAAAAGAAAAGAAAAAAGAAATCCCAGATAAATGTAATGAAAGGATCAAGGCTGTAATTGTAGAAATCCAACAGGAAAATAGCATGAGCTAATTTTCATTATAGAAGCTGTTTGGTGGCAATGTGAAGGTTGACCTAAAGGGTGGGAGGTTGAAATTAGAGGTAGAAAGGCCAGGTAAGAGGCCTTATAATAGTTCAGATTCTGAGAAGAGAATCTGAAGTCAACAGCAGCAGGAAGGTAGAGAAGGGAGGGGAGGAGTCAGGAAATGTTTAAGAGGTATAACTGACAGAGCTGATTCCCTGAGGGAATGCTATCATAGGTGACTCCAAGTTTTCCAACTTGGTTATAAGATGGTGATGGTGACAGTAATTAGCATAAAAATCCAAGGCAGGAAGCAGGTTTGGAGTGCAAAGTGTGGCAAGGCACGTTCAGCACATGTCACTTTTAGAGTGCCTTGTCCCCTAGACGTTCTTCTTAGACCCACAGACAGAGCTGGAGGCAAGTTCTCAGGACAGACTTCTAGCATTTAGAATGTAGAATAGGGACATTTGTGTACGGATGATTGCACAAGCCCCAGGAGGCGTGAGATTGCTCAGGGAGAGTGTGTAGAATGAGCAAAGGAGGCCAGCATGGAGTTCATCAGCAGGTAGAAGCAGCACAGGAGACACAGACTGATAGAAAGAGGCGGTCAAGCAGAGGACAGAGGAAAGGAAGCAGGGAACTGGGGAAAAAGGAGGGATTTTCATGACCATTGCCACTTCCAATATGCTGATAAATGAAAGGATGGTGGGAAGCAAGTTAGGAAATACATGACAATACTTTCATATGTACATAATTGTAAATAAAAGTTACGCCTATACAGTGCTTGCTATAAGCCAGGTACGTTCCAGTAAACATCTTATTTAATCTTCACTAAAGCCTTATAAAATAAATATTACTTGTAATAAATGTACAAATTAGTCATATAACATTTATTATTATAAATATTATTTATAACAATAAATAAATATTATTTATAATGATTATCATAAATAAATAGCTTAATAATTTTATCATATTATAAATAATTGTTATTATAATTATTGATAATTATAATTATAAATAAATGATTGGTAATAATAATTAATAGCAATATAAGTATTTAATAATTGCATAATTATATATAATATACTAATAGTGTATGTTATAAATTGATACTATAATTATTAAAAATTATATTTATAATAATATAATACATCATTTTATATTATGTATTATAATATATAATTGATAATGATCATAATAATTATTATAAATATTATAATTATAATGGTTATAATTATTATAAATAATATGATTATAAATAATTATAATTATAATAAATTATATGAATAATAAATAAATTACATGAATAATATGTAATTTATAGCAATAATTATAAATGATTATATTATAGATAATTATAATTTTATTACTTAATTATAATTGTAATAATTATAAGTAAATAATTAGTAATAATTAATCATAATTATAAATAAAGATTATTATATAATTATTATAAATAAGTAATAAGTATTATTACTTTTTATAAATGACAAAAATGAGGCACACAGAAGTTAAGTAACTTGCTCAACATCATACACTAGTGTCATGCAGTCTGTCTCCAAAATCCAAAATAATTTACACTATAATTCCTTTCTTCCTCTGTGATATATCTTACCATATGAAGAAGGACTTGTATCTTTATATGTTTTCTTCCATAGCAACATATGCATAACACCTAATACATAGTTCACAGCAGAGATGAACTGCACTGGATTCTCTGTCAAACTAAAACCATGAAACAAAAGGGAATTTCTTGTCAAAGAACAGAGGAGATGTCTATTGAACCATGAGTAGATATTTCTGAGCAGAAAGAGTTCTGGCAAAAGGAAAGAAGGAAGGAAGGCAGAAAGGCAGGGGGAAGGGAGGGGAGGGGACGGAAGGGGGAAAGGGAGGAGAGGGGAAGGGAGGAGGCAAATGGTATCTCAAAGCAAATAGCGATGGTAAATATGCATTTTTTTCTATTCCTAGTTTGTTAAAAATTATCATTTTTCACTGTCTTTAGTCATACCTTGGTGTTCTGCTCAGCTTAGTCTCTGTGATTCAGAAGCCCTGCGATTTCTTTCTTGGCATTCTTTCTTGGCATTCTTTCTGCATTCAATTCATTTTGGAATATTGCAAAATCCTTCTGTTTTCTCAGTATCATTCTGTTTTGCATCAAGCAGGAAATCAGATACCGAACCATCCCTAAAATACTTGGGGTAAAAAAAATCACCTAACTACAGAGGAATATGTAATTGCTATGCTTGTAGGCTATTGCTAAAGGAACATTCAGAAAATGTAAAGCTGTAAACTTGCTCAGTGAAAAAGGAGCATCACATTTAAGTGAGATTTTTTTTCAAACACCAAAGATTTCTAGACAAGCTAAGGAGTCCCTCAGTCTCCCTGTGAACGTCTTCATTAATGAAGATATCCTTGAATCTTCCTTTACTGTCCTACAACACTATTTACATATTACCTGTCTCTTTAGACTTTCACAGCTTGACATGGTTGGTCTAGGTATTAAACACACCGTTCAATAATATATGTCAATGGGCTCATCAAATACGAGAATATGTTGGGAGCACTCAGTAAATGTCCTATTACCTTTCAGGAAAAATCAACTCCTTGGTGACCCCAACCATGGTTTGAGCAGTTACTGCACAGGGCCTGAGAAGCTTATGGGACAGAAGCCCATTTTCCCAGCTCCCCACATCCAGGAAGGCAGTTTTTGTTTTCTCTTCCTGGGGGATTTAAAGAAAAGATCATCTGTCTTCCTTGAGAGTCCTTTTCTGTGCTTACTAACTTTTTTTTATATGCTCAAGGATGTTCCTTCTTCTTTCTTATGTTTGTCCCATGCTCACTGATAAACTAGAGAGACTTTTTTGCTTCTTCTAGTCAAATACCCTGGATGACCCCATGCAGACCCACTCTCTCAGACACCAACCTCTTACTCAGCCTCAGACAGCAGCTCTGGCCTCTGACACGCTGCTCTTGTCCACACTCTTTCATATTTCCTCATGTATATAGAATAAGCATCTCAAACTCAGTATCTTCAAGAGGGAACTCTTGCTTTCTTCCTAGAGGAAATCATGGCTCCACTTGTCACCCAGTGGCTCAACCAAGACAATCAGGAAAAATACTATATTCTCCATTTTTGCTGACTCCCATGCCCAATTCATTCGCCATTTCTAACTTCATTCTAAACTATATCCCAAATCATCCCGGTCCATCACCTTCTTGCTGTTGATCTTGTATCATATTCTCAGCAGGGCAGTTAGCATGCATTTTTTTAAGACATCAGATCTTGCCATTTCCCTTCTTTAAACCCTCCAAAAGCCTTTCATCCAATTAAAAACAAAATCCAAATCCTTATTCCTGATCTCCATAGGAAGCATTTAAACCACTGTCCAGCACTTTATTACTTTTCGACTTTTTCTAGTTCCCAGCTCTACAATTTTCTGATGCACCATGGTCCATAATCCATAGATCCTGCCATCTTTCCTGGCCCTCACCCACATCATCTCTTCCTGCACTTATGTAGAAGCCTGAAATCCCTGATAAATAAGTCTAATCATCCTTATGCGTGTATCTTAAATCCCTTGCTCCTCTCCTACTACTTCATACATGGCAAACTTCTCATCATGGCAAAATCCAGTTCAACCGTATACCATGCTTGCATCCATACAGATGGATGTGGCCAGAGAAAAGCATGCACTCACATTGGTGATTCCTTTGGCATCAAGGGTGACTTCAGAGCTACCTGGGGACTCTGTGTTTATCTGGCCCATTTTGTTTCCGACTTTTCTGATTTCTCAACAAAGAACCAGGCTTTATACCTATACTTCCCTAAGAAAATAAAAGCAACCAGAAGAGAATCTTCATCAATGTCCCTTACACCTGCCAGGTTGCCTGTCTCTGTGTCCACATATCTGCCTTTCTTGGAACTTTGAATAAACAGTCCAATATCCAAGTGAAGTCCAAACACCCCCGTTACGCATAGATCCCACTTCTCCTCATCTACCTGGAAGCATTGCTTCGTGATGCTTCCATTTCTTTCGTGTATCATCAGATGTTTCTTCTGTACTAGATATTTTCCAATAGCACAGAAATATGTTATTCTTCCCATCTTAAGCAAAAAATTTTGCTTGATCTCCCATTCTACTCTAGCTACAGCTCCATTTCTCTTTTTACAACAAAATGCCTAAAAATAATTACTACTCTCTTCAATACTCTTGTTATTCTCTTGAGACCACCCTCAGCATCCTTTTTAACTACCCTTCACACAAAACTGCTCTTACCTAGGTCACAAATTACCTCCAACTTATTAAAACTGATGCTCAGCTGTCTTTGGCTTGAATTCAACAGCACTTGAGGCCATTTCTTACTCCCTCCTTGTTAACATTTCATTCACTTAATGTCTGGCAAACCACACTCGCCTGCTTTGCATCTGATCTCACTGGCCATTCTTTCTCAGTCTCCACCACTGGTTCCTAGTCTCCTCCTCCATCTCTTAAGTTTGACGTACTCTGGGCTTGAGTCCTTGGACCATTTCTCTTTCTACATTGGCTCTTTTGATGACCTCATCCAGCATCATGGTTTTATACATCATCTGTATGTGATAATTGCCAAATTTATTACCCTAGCCTGGATATCTCCTCTGAATTCCAAGTTCATACACTCAAACACCTACTCTGTAACTTCACTTGGATGTCTAACAGGCATTTAAAACTTAACACGTCCACATCTGAGCTCTTGACCTTCCCTCCCAACCCTTCTCCTACAGTCTTCCCACAGTACATATCAACTCCACCCTCCAGAAGCTTGGCTGAAATCTCTTGTTATAGTACACATCCAACTGTCAGCACACCATATCGCTGCCTCCCTGGCTGCCCTTTCTCTGCAAATGACTACCATCTCCTGTACAGATTACTGTGATGGCCTCCTAACAGGCCTCCCTTCCCTTATGTTTATCTCTTTACGGTCTTTTCTCAGTGCAGCAGCCAAAGTGGCCCTGTTCAAACATAGGTAATCCTCTCAAAGCCCTCTAACAACATTCCATTTCAGTGACGGAAAAAAAAAAAAGCCCTCAGAATAGCCTACAAACCTTACATGACCTGGCCCCTCTCCCATTCTGACCTCATGCCCTGCCACATCCAGCATCTTCCTTTCCATGCCATTCCAGTACACAGGTCTTCTTCCTACTGTTCCTGGAGCACGCCAGACATACTCTCACCATAGGACTTTGGTACCAGCAATTTATCTTCCTACATCACACTTTGCCCAACTAATCACAGGCTCAATCCTTTATCTCCTTCAGGAACTTTCTCAAATGCTTTAGAAAGTATAGACTCCTTCCCCTGCCAATACTTCCTATTTCCTATTTCTCTTTTCTGCAATATTCTTCCCCATAGCACTTACCAACTTTGGTCATTTCTGAATTCACTTCTCTGGGATCTCTTTAACTTGTGTGTGTGTGTGTGTGTGTGTGTGTGTGTGTGTGTGTGTTTGTGTGTGTGTGAAAAAGAAAGAGAGAGAGCGAGAGAGATAAGGGAGCACACCATTTGGATCCTGGTCCTCTACTCTAAATTCAGGCAGAGTAGAGCAGTCCTAGTCAATGTCATAACTTGAAATCAGAGATTCCAAGCACTGTTCTAGTATTAATTACTACCACTGTTTTTGCAGACAAGAATGTCTCCTGGAGACTTTAAGTGACTTGCCTAAGTAAAAGAGTCTGTGTCAGAACGCAAATACAGGGCTTAATGACCTCAAAGCTCTTACATAGTCACTTTCTAGGGTGCACTGCCCTGAAGCCATATTAATTCAGTGACAACATCCATGGAGAGGCACTTTCTTTTGCAATATACTAATTACTTAAAAGTGACTTTACCTAAAAATGCTTTAATATATATTATGATCTCTTTGTCCTTTGTTTCATAATCTGTAATACTTTGTAATTACCACCTGAAGAGCTCACCCATTCTAGAGAGAACCCCTGTTTATAGTGTCAGAACAACAAATATTTACTTGCCTTGGCACCCACATGACTCTTTTGCTCTGCTTATTACACCCACAATCACATTCTGTTACCTTTGGCTCAGACATGCCCTCAACACCCCTGGGCACTCTGTGCAAATGAACTGCGATTCATACCATTGCAATTTTTTCCAAACTTCATTTTAGAAATAGCTAAAGCTATCTAAAGATATGTCCCCACAATATTCCCAACTCTACCTCCCTTTGCTCACTCCCAGATTGATGACATTGACCTTTTTTCACTTCTCTTCTGGGAGGCAGCAGCAGACAGTCTTGCTGCCACCTCACCCCACAATGCCCTGCAAACCTTCCTAGTGACAACCAGGCCAGTCCCACCTCTTTTGATCACATGTCCCTTCCCTGCTCCACGTTTGGACCTGTTCCCCTACAGTTGGCCAATACTGATGGACTCCTGAAAGCAACTGCCCAAATACCTTCCTGTTTCTGGAAGGAGGACGCATTTGAAATAGTGGGAATGCCTGTGGTCTGGAACAAGATAATGTAGTAACTAATTTGTAGATACTACAGTCCTGTCTCTGCATAGGCAATGTGCTGAGGTTCGAGAGAAAAACCGCTGCCAAAGTATTTGTTCCACCAACTAGAGAAGCCTGAAGGTTTGCTCTTACCGCTCTTTCTTTGATCTTAGCAGTGAACCCTTCCTGGGTTATGTTATGTGTAACTGTTTCTGAGAGAAGTCAAATCTTGTGAGTAGTACTTTGCTCTAATTTATCAGATGTCTTCATGGGACAAAAGGTATAGAGGCTGCCTTACGACACTTAGGGGAGAATGTGTTACAGTTGAAAAGGGTAGATATTCTGGCCCAGAATGAGAAAATAGGACTTGCAAAAAGTAAATCTGGTCTTCCCCCAAAGCTCCCACCAGTGGTTAATTGGCAGGAGGAAGGCAGAATGAAAGAGAATAAAGGGAGGGAAGGAAGGAAGGAGGGAGGGAAAGACGGAAGGAAGGACAGAGGGAAGGATGGAGGGAGGAAGGAAGATATAATATGATTTAAACTCAATCCAACTTAATAATTTTAGTTGACCCTTTAATAGTTCTCATTGTCTCTTTTAAACGCACAAGGAGGAAGGAGGGAGGGAGGGAGGAGGAGAGGAAGGGAGGGAGGGAAG
>NW_007260351.1:765716-778580 GCF_000164805.1 Carlito syrichta
GTCTGAGGAACTGGGGTGTTCGGACATTAGCATGTCCCAGCTTTTCTGTCTCCACAACCCAGCCCCAGTCCTCTTGAGACATGCTTTTTCTGTTCATGAAATCCTGCAGAGCTTCTGCACTAAGACACATCTTGGCATCCACTGATTCCAGAGATCCCCCTAAAGTCTGTCCAAGGCTCACACTTAGACCAGGCTCATGCAGTCTGCTTTGCAGCCCTGACTTAGAGCTACCTTACCCAGGTAGAGCAACACTCTGGAAGCTCCCCATCCACACCCTCAGCCACTTCTAAAACCTACCTGTGTCACTCAGGAACCAGCTGCCGGTGGAAGGATATCCTGCCAGACAGTCTCTTCCTCAGAGTCCTGATGTACAATGACTGCAGCAACTCCCTTTCCTCTGAGTTTTCATAACATGTTAAACATGGTGGGAGAATCAGGACACATAGACCTAAAAACTGTATGTTCTTCTCCTGTCCCCCATTTCACCGTACCTGTGGCCTGGAAGATACAGACTTTCCACTCTGCGTATTCTCTCCTTGAACCCAACTCTCTGACCCACATGGGCACTTTTTGTACACTGTTGAGAACTATATGAAGCAATATTTTGAAGGTTGTGAGCTGATTCTCTAAAAGGAGAAAACAAAGAAGCTTAGAAAATCTTCTCAAGAAAATGATCAAATTGGAAAGGAAATTGTTTCACTGTATAATGCTGTTTTGCAAGTCAAGAGCTTAGTGATTTCACACTCTTTCTATTTACATGCCTTCCATAACAAATACTAATTTCCCCTTAGGTGAATAGCTATTGGAGACAACTAGGGCAAGAATCATGTACTCAGAATGGAAAAAAAAAAAAAGGCAAGCACTATCATAATTTTAAAAATTATTTCTATTATATAGGATTTTAAAGATAAGTCAAAAATTAGCTAATAAATATATCTTATAAATATATCCTCAGGCCGGGCTCAGTGGCTCAGCCTGTAATCCCGTGCCTTTGGGAGGCTGAGGTGAGTGGATTGCCTGAGCTGCGGGTTCGAGACCCGCCGGGCAGCGAGACCTCATCTCTACAATAAATCAAAAAATCAGCCGGGCGTGATAGCACATGCCTGTAATTCCGGCTAATTAGAAGGCTGAGGAGGAAGGATCGCTGGAGCCCAGCAGGTCGAGGCTGCAGTGGCCGGGAGCGGCCACCGCACTCCAGTCTGGGCGACAGAGTGAGACTCCAACTCAAAAAAAAAAAAAATATATATATATATATATATATCTCCTCAACTAATATAAAAGTTTTAGGAAACTAAAGAAAATTGTATGATATTTTTATAGGAATATAACAAACCCAAAGATCTTTTTTTCCTTGAGTCTTTCAAGTTATTTAAGTTTCAGCAAGACTTGACATTACTTTTATGCCCCATGGTCAGCATTTCTTTCTTCTGAAAGAAGAAATTCGACATTCCATTTCAAGTTTTTCCTGGTCCTTCCTTACCCATCATGTCCATTTCCAACAACCAACCCACCCAACCCATTTTAAATACCCAGGACCTGAAAAGTAGGTAAGTCATCAGTTTTATCCCAGCATAGGCGATCCCAGGACTGAGCTTCTGCAGGACTCCTGGCTGCTTGCCCAGAGACCTAGGGGCTGTCTGCAGGTTGTGGAGTCTCACTGTGCAGAGGGCATAGCAATGCCCTAAATTCTAGAAACTTAATCTTGTTCCCTGACATCAAGGGAATTAATTCAAACAGCTTTGCAGAGATCACACAGGCATGATCACTCCCTGTGGAACATTGGAAAAGACTTTAGTATCGTAACCTCTGTTTGCTCAGCTTCTTCCAGCTTTGGACTTCACTCTCCCTGAAATTGTCTAAGAATCCACAGGCAGTTGGTTGTAAGGAGAAAAGATCCTATATAAATACTCATTTTTTTTCTATTTCCTTCTTCCAAGTACATTGGAAAGGACAGGATTTTACACAGGAAACACTTAATGATAATATTTGGAGGAAACCTGCTGACTTGGTAAGACACGGTTGGCCAAGATTCAGCTCAGAAATACCCAGGGAAGTAAAAGGCTCCTAGAATTACTGGGATGAGGTTTCTGCAGGCAGTGAAGCCCTCTGTAAAGGACAAGGCATAATATCACTTACAAAGGAAAAAATGGAAACATTAGCAAGGCTGCAAGCAGCCCGCGGTGCAGTACACAGGTATGCCAAAAAGTAACCACAGTGTGACTTTGCAGCGAAGGAGGGAATACGAACTCTCAGATCTAATGATAATGATAACTAGACACAGAAGAAAAAGAGAGGGAGAAGGCAAAGGAGAAGATGAAGCTGTCAACAAAAAGAGACAAATATAAAGACAGGGATTCATCAATGAGATCTACACTCTGTGGTGGTGAGGACAGCTCTCTGAGATGCCAACTGAGAGATATTCAAAGAAAATCCTTTGTAAAAGGATTGTTGAGTGTGAGCTTGAAGTAGTCACTCTCATCCATGGCCATAATAAACTGCTGAGCCCATAGGGTGATGCCGTCACATACTTTATTAAAGGGCAGTTGAACATGTTCTGTGATAGTCACTCACGTCCATGGCCATCACAAACTGCTGAGCCCGAGGGGTGACATCATCTCTTCCTTAATTTCCTAAGCATGTAAGTACTACAGAGGACAGTCACTTATTTGTTCCTGGAGGACTATGAAGAGAAATGTATTTTCTGTCTGTTAAACCTACTGTAGAACAAGTTAAATTGGCTAATACTGGAACATGTGAAAACAAGTGTTAGTTGCCTAGACTATTAGACTTTTAAAGCCAGAAAGTATCTTAAATATTTTGGGGGGTTAAGAAACAAAGGCTAGATGACAATCCAAGGTCATATCCAGTGAGGTAGAGAGATGAAACTTTAATATCCAATGACTGTGAGTTGTGATAAGGGGCCACTTCCAAGGTGTTATGAGTGTCACCAGAGGAAACCTGGTATTGCCTCAGCTGAGGCCTGGGAGCTAGTGAGCAGAGGGAGGGGAAACAAGCACTTGTAAGTAACCTGAATCTACGAAGACATGTACCGATAGCACAAGCACACACAGCTGGGGTATCTAGTCTAGGGTACTGGAGGGTGATTGTGAAGGCACAAGGGTAGCTCACAGGCAAAGAGGCCATGTAGAATAGACAGACACTGTAACAATATCACATCTTTCCCAACTAGACAAAATCACCTTTGCACCCCAGCTCCTCAGGGAAGTCTGCACCGAGAGAGGTGGTGACCTCTGCAGTTGGAACGCCCCATCTGCACCCAGCAACTCTAGGGTCTTGCATTTTAAACCGGTATGAAGCCCAGGCTCCAGCTGACAGGTATGTGTCCAGAGGGCTTGAGGAAGGCCTGTCTGCAGGAGACTCACTTCACTCCTAAAGTCCTTTTCCTAATGCAGCTTTCAGACGCACAAGCACTGCCTCCCTAACTCCTTGCTAGAAGAATTAACTACTCCAGTAACTGTTGGTCATGTAGCCAGAATGTGATCTCAGATGCTTCTAAAAATCAAAGACGTTCTGTAATGCTCTTCCTGAACCATTAGAGAGTTTCATTTTCAATAATTTTATTAGTGGGCATTTGTGTTTTGCTACATGGTAGCTCTTAGGTCTATTCTATTTATTTCTAACAGGCACTAGGAAATGGATCAAAATAAAGAATGTTTCTTTCTTCCCAATGTAAAGAGTCTTACAGGTATGATATGGTTGAGAGGGAGGAGCAGGAACAGAGATGACCACCAGACATGAGACTGCTAAACTTCTCTGGTTTTGTACAGGAGTCGCCCTTGTCTTCGGTTTTACTTCCCAAGGTATCAGTCACCCAAATATATTGCAGTATTTGGGGAGGGAGGGAGAGTTACACTCACATAACTTTCATTATGTACATTGTTATTATTGTTTTATTTTACTATTAGTTGTCACTCATATCTTACTGTGCCCAATTTATAAACTAAGCTTTATCCTACTTATAAAAGAAAAAACATAGTGTATAATAGGGTTCAGCACTGTGCACAGTTTCAGGCATCCACTGGGGGTCTTGAGGCTTGGCCCTTGCAGCTAAGGGAGCTCCACTCTATGTAAGACAAGGAAGTCTATTTTTCCTGGGGCTCCTGAGTTCTAAGCTAAATATATATATATATAAAATCAAGAGATATGTCATCATGATACATATATAGCGTTATGATATATATGTCATATATATATATATATCTCACCAAGCACAATGCACTCCATGCGTGGTGAAAACTAGAATAGGGGTCAGGGCTGGGAGAAAGCAACATTGCTATAGTGTAACCCAGGAAGGGATGAGGCAGGATGGAAGGTAGGGGATACCCTTTTTCTCATAGCTCTATCAGCCTTACACTGTGGAATATCAGCAGATGACTTTAGAGCGGTCATTCTTGCTAGCCCATAGTCCCTGGAGAGGACTAGGCCATCATCATTTAGGGAAAGGACAGAACTCAGAACCAAAAGAGAAATGCTCATTTTTAGAGTAACGAAACAAGTTCCAAAAGCCCGACTCAGAGACAGGCTTTTGCTTGGCTCTCCAAGAAGGAAGAATTTGTGTAACCCAAAGAGCCAAGGAGAAGGGCTAGAACATAGAGAGGAAAAGACAATCAGAGCATATGGAGGGGTGATGGATAAGATGCTTCACTACCCGCTGGGAGGAGGAAAAACCCTTCTCAGAATAGGGTCAGGGAGGGGCTAGAAAGCATTGAGACCTGAGGACGCAGTCTGTTTCTTTCTCCAGTTTGGGATTGCAGCTGCAGAGAACAGATAGAGACACTCAGGGAGACGGAGGTGTGTGACTCATGCCAGAAACTGCAGAGGAGACTGCCCTAATGCCCTGCATGAGCCTCTGAGGTCAGGGAGGTTGGAAAAGGGAGCAGAGAGGTACTGGAAGCAACACTTGACAGCCTCTCAATTTGGACTGAGCTCCCCACAGAGTCGGTACGTGGTTCTGTCCTTTCTTCCTCTGCCTTGCTCTGAGGTATTGGTTATTGGTGGAAAATGTTATTCTGGCCTCACATTTCCATGAAAAGGCCCTTCGCCCAGAGCAAAACTTTGGTTTCTCCCCAGCTTCTCCTCATTCTTCTCCGTGGGAAGAAGTGTGGCTTATGGGACTCTCCGCTTGGGAGAGGGACCAAACTCTGCAGTTCTGGCCGTTCTCTTCAGAAACTGCCTCTGGGTCAACTTAGGTGACTATGGGAGAGATGTGTATGTGCATGTGAATATTTTCCAGGCTTGGGGCCAGAATCAAGCCTATCATCATCATTTGGGTGGGAATCAGTGTCTCACTCTTGTCACCCAGACTGGAGTGCAGTGGCACAATCACAGTTCATTGCAGCCTCAACCTCTGCAGCTCAGGTGATCCTTCCCCTCAGCCTCCTGAGTAGCTAGGACTACAGGCATGTGCCACCACACCCAGCTAATTTTTCTATTTTTTTGTAGAGACAAGATATCACACTATATTGCCTAGACTGGCCTCAAACTCCTGGCCTCAAGTGATCCTGTCTCCTCAGCCTCCCAATGTGCTGGGATTACAGGTGTGCCACTCAGCCAAGCCCATAACTGTTTTGTTAATAATTAGCATTTTGCTTCCACTGGATCATTTAAAATTTGACTTTTCCTTCTCTTAAGGGTCTCCACATTCAGAAACAACCTGTTTTTGTAAACTATACATCGCCAAGCACTCTTACGTGTTCATGAGGGCTTTTGCACTTCGATTGGTAAGTAAATGTTTAATGATACTAACCTTTAATGACAAACCAAATGGCATCCAATAGATGAACACTCTGTTATGTTTACTTGGGAGCACAGAGCAGTAGAGACCACATAAAACAAGTGAGCAAGCAGTTTTTATCTCTGATTTGATTACCATAACCATCAGCACTTGTTCAAGTACATTTCTGAAAACCTAGATTGTATACTGTTGCTAGTTTTCTATATAGTCAGAAGCATCTACTGTCTGTGAATTGCAATCTGGCAGGTAAAAGAAATTACATAAAATTCAAAATTTAGAGATATTTGTGTCAAAGATCTCAGAGACACGTGATACTGTAAATTACGAATGCCTACAAATTTGTCTTTGCTGGTTCTGGAAAACAAGAGCCTGCTGTGGTATTCTTAACTAGTCTGTCACAAAACAATAAGGAGGCTGAGGTGAGTGGATTGCCTGTGCCCGCGGATTCGAGATCCGCCTGGGCAACCTGGCAAGACCTCATCTCTACAATAAATCAAAAATTAACCGGGTGTGGTAGCACGTGTCTGTAGTTTCAGCTACTTGGAGGGCTGGAGCCCAGCAGATCAAGGCTGCAGTGGCCGGGAGCAGCCACTGCACTCCAGTCTGGGTAACAGAGAGAGAGACTCCAACTCAAAAAAAAAAAAGAAAAGAAACTATAAGGAGATACATACCATCTTGAAATTTTCAGCTGAGAATAGTGGGAAAAAGTCAGATGGCAGCCCAGGGAATAGCATACCCTGCATCAGTGAAGGGAAACACTGTCTCGCTGAGGGACATTTGGAACTGTGCTTTTCCTAAGTCAGTGACTTAAACTTAATTGCCCCGGCCCACAGCTTAATGTGAAGATGTCTATGTCTTGCACTCACGTCTTATAATTTCATCTGCCTGGTTTCTTGAAACAGATACTTCAAAAAAGCAATAGAGATGTCTGATTGACTTCCCAATTTTTCACAGCAAGAAGATCCATGAAGCCTATTTCTGACATGGTGCTTTTCATGGTGTCCACAACTACAAAGGACAGTAAGGATGAGACCCGGACAGCCCCCCATCCACATTCAGAATCCTAATTGATGCACCTCTGCCTGTCACTGTGGGTGATCTGGAGAACGTGTGTATTACTAGCTCACTACGGAAGGAGCAGGGTGAGAAAAGTTCATTTAATTCTTTAAGATGAGGGCAAGACCCACATCTCAGTCTCTTAAGATCTAAGGCTTAACTCACACTGCTTGTGAAAAGTGCAATGGAAATATTAGGGTCATTTAATTAATTCATCTTTGTAGGCTAACAATAATTTGGGGGGGCTCATTCAGTCTATTTAACACACCCTGGGTCAAATCAACTGAGTGTTAAAGGCTATATCTACATATTTTAAAAAACACTGTATTTAGACTTTAATAACAAACCTAATATAGGGATTTGATTGATTCAAGATCTTAAGATGTTTGCCTTAATGCTCCAGTTCATGTGTTCTCCATGTTGAGATGTTGGGGTAAACAACTGTTCTTTTTTTCTTTATGTATAGTGCCAAATTGTACAAGTCACAGGTGGAGTTGGAGATTTGACCAATGCTGCCCACGCGCCACTCTCCGCCATCCCACTCCTCTCTTGGTCCCTTGCCACTGTGCTCTTCTATCTGCTATTCTTCTCTTCCTTCTCTGAATATTATTTCCCGAGAGAGCCGTTTCTGAATCATACTTCCTGGATGGTTTAAACCCAGTCCTACTGCTTAATTGTGCTTCCATTTCCCTATCAGGACCTCATGCTTGTTGTAAGGATTAAAGAAATCAATGATTATAAAGGGCCGGGGACTATGCTTAGCAGATGTTAAATGTTCAAGATATCTTAGCAGTTTTCCTCAGTCTCCATCATCACCAACATCACCATCATCATCATCTGACTGCTCTGATTTCTCTTCCTTTGCCCTCCCAAATGTAGACTCAGGAAACCATTTACTTGGCCACGTGTTTCCATGTGAAGGAACTTCACCTAAAGCAACACCCCTAGTGTCCCTCAGCCCCTCTCCACTCTTCCCCAAGGAAGGAGCAATGACTTATTTCGTGGGTGAGCTTGGAAGTACTTCTTTTTTCTAACCTGCCTTCATGCAGACAGCTTGTGCTCTGCTTCACTGTCTCTTCAAAGCCAGGAGCAAGTAAATATGTCTAATTACTAGGTGAAAGGCTAACAAGATTTTCTGGCTTCAGAAACAGAGCCACTCTCAAGTCATTGTAGAAGTCCAAAATTAAAAAAAGAAAGAAATCGAGCCTGTTCTCCAGTCAGCTTTCCCAGGAATAAAGGTGGTGTTTCCAACTCTGCCTGGCTCTCGTGTCAATCAAAACCGTCAGGGGGCTGGGCTCAGTGGCTCTGTAATCCCAGCACTTTGGGAGGCTGAGGTGAGTGGACTGTCTGAGCCCGCAGGTTCGAGACCTGCCCGGGCATCTTGGCAAGACCTCATCTCTACAATAAAGCAAAAACTAACCAGTTGTGGTAGCGCGCACCTGTAGTTTCGGCTACTTGGAAGACTGAGGCAGAAGGATCGCCAGAGCCCAGCAGGTCGAGGCTGCAGTGGCCAGGTGCATGCCACTGCACTCCAGTCTGGGCGACAGAGTGAGGCTCCAACTCAAAAAAAAAAAAACAACTGTCAGGGAAGAGGAGTGTCGCATTTTGACCTCCTCGGATCTCTGCTTTAACATGTACCAAGGACTGTCCTTGCTTCTGCGTGCTCAACCCATCTCCTCAAATTTCATCTCCCATCCAACGACCCACCTGCATAACCACTTCTGAGACAGATCTGCCCTAGCATCTCAAACACTGTCCAAAACTGAATCCACACCTTTATCCTATGATCCTGCTCATTCCTAGGCTTGTGACTTTGCCATTCAGCTTGTCTCCCAAGCCAAAAACCCGAGCGTTTTCCTTGACGCCTCTCTTTTGCACACCTCACATGTGCAGCTGTGTGTCCCTAATATAACCCCCCGTTCTTCCTGTTCCCCCACTTATCTTTCTACGCCCCTAGTGTAGTCTCCTCATGTCTCAGGTGCTGTGAAGACAATCTTTCTAAAATAACAACAACAAAAACTCCACATCACCTTCCTCCTGGATAAGTGTGAACCCCTCGGTGTGACAGCTTCCATTGTTTGTTCCCTGCCCAGCTCCTCAGCCTGCTGCCCTTGACCATTCTCCTACCCACACCCTGTGTCCTAGCCCTTCTACTCCTTCTCAAGAGCATTGAGATTTATTCACATGACTTATCTGAAGGCTGAAGCAGAAAAGAATATATGTGATCCAGATAAAGTTAACTTTACTGCCACCCCAAATTTCATCCAACCTAATATGAATTGAAAGAACTTTGAGTGGTTCAGATACACAAATTATTTGATTAATTTAAATAATAAATGTTAACAATTATCTTTCAAGATACACTTGACTGCAGCAAAAAAATTAAAGAATTACATTTATTGATAACTGAATTCAAAAGAAATTCAATAATTGTGCTTTTCAGCAGTTTATTTTAAAACTGTCTATTGTTCTTAGAACCCTAATCAAGCAAAACTGGCCCTCCCCTTGGTCAAATTGAATGACTCTGCTGAACAATACTTCCCTTCATGTTACATCACTGTTAACTTCCCTATTGCCAGTGAAAAGAAGTCCAACAAACCATCCTTCAAGACTCCTGTCACACAGTTCTCAGCACGAAGCTCTCCAGGCTCAAAACTCATCTTCCTCCTCTACTATTGCATGACTTTCACCTTTCCAGGACCTTCACACTATCCTCTTCACCTGTGGCCTCAAGTTAGACATCACTTCTTTCAGAGAGCCTTTCCTGAGCTCATCCACCCCAGCGTCACCACACAGCATCTGTACTGGCTTGGCAAGGACAGTAGTGCACCTTCTTTCAGCTGCCTCTCACTCCCGCCTGGATGCTCCCTCCAGGCTCACTGAGGCAGGTGCTGTGGTTTGTTGACCAGCACTCACCACCATGCTGACACGAAGTAGATGTTACTAGGTGTTTACTATGCATTAAATAATGGAAAAAGTGCTCACATCATAGTATATATGATAGGGGAATGAGATAGGACACAGGCACACAAGACAAAGTAAATGGCACTGCACCGACTTTAAGATGTTTAAAATGTACATTGGAGAACAAAATTAAATGGGAAAGACCATTTATTTTAATGGTTTTTCCTTATTCTTAGAATATGTCAACAATTACTTTTCAAAACACACTTTACTGCAGCAAAAAATTAAAGAATTACATTTATTAATAAGAGTGAATTCAAAAAAATTCAATAATTGTGTTTTTCAACAGTTTATTTTTAAATTGTCTATTGCACCTAGGACCCTAATTAAGTAACTGGCCCTCCCCACCAACAGCTGGAAATGTCATTGCCTTAATTAAACATGAGCAGTGCACACTTGTTAAAGCTGGGTTTATGTGGAGTAGGTTTACATTTCATTAACTTGGAAAATTGCTGTTGATAATTTTTCCTGTGCTCTTAAATTTCACTATTACAAATACCTATAAATAATGTCACCCTGTTTTGGAACAGGAATTTGTGAAACATGTCATCTTAAACCATGCTGCTGTCACTGCTACAGGCTTCGGTTCTTAACAGCTTGATAAAGACATAGCTGTGTACCTACTGCTGATTTAGCACATTATTAGGACAATGTCACTGATTTTATTAATGCCAAATGTCAACTTTTAGTCATCTCACTTTTTGAACGGAACGTCCTGAGAATTTTTCAACCAAAACTTAATTAATCATTTTTTTTTTATTGTGAAGTTGTGGGGTACAGTTAAGGGTTAGGTATATAATTGCGTTTCTTTCAGACACCCTGCTGATATCAGGTGTTTCCCCGTTCCCAGACAGATATTTGCTACTGTTAATCCCATCTCCCACCCCCCACCATAGTTTCCCAGTACAGTCAGTCATTTTCGTATAGTATTGCATTGGATGTTTAAGGTCCATTATATGAGTGAGTTGTTGATAATTGCCATTCTGACTGGAGTTAGGTGGTATCTCAGTGTGGTTTTGATTTGCATCTCCCTGATGATTAGTGAGGTTGAACATTTCTTCATGTGTTTGTTGGCTGCTTGGATGTCTTCCTTTGTGAAGTGTCTGTTCATATCTTTTGCCCATTTTATAATGGGGTTGTTTGGTTTTTTCTTTTCAGCACGTTTGAGTTCCTTGTAGATCCAGGATGTTAAGCCTTTGTCGGACCTGGAGTTGGCAAATACTTTTTCCCAGTCTGTAGGCTGTCTCACTGCTCTCTTGATGGTTTCTTTGGATTTGCAGAAGCTTGTCAGTTTAATAAGGTCCCACTTGTCTATTTTCTCTCTTATAAGCTGTGGGTTTTGGGTTTTATTCACGAATTGGATGCCAGTTCCAATTTCCATGAGGGTTTTTCCTTCATTTTCTAAGGTTCTTATGGTTTGAGGTTTTACATTTAGGTCTCTGATCCATTTGGAATTAACTTTTGTGCATGGGGATAGATAGAGGTCCTGTTTCAATCTTCTGCATGTGGTCAGCCAGTTTTCCCAGCACCATTTACTGAATAGGTTCTCCTCTCCCCAGTGGTAGGTGGTGGGGGCTTTGTCAAAGATGAGTTGGTTGAGAAATTGAGGTTTTGCTTCTGGAATCTCAATTCTATTCCATTGATCTATATGCCTGTTCCTATACCAATACCAAGCTGTTTTGATGATTTTAGCTTTATAGTAAAGTTTGAAGTTTGGTAGTGTCATACCACCTGCTTTGTTTTTTTTTTTGCTGAGGACTGTTCTAGCTATTCTTGGACATTTGTGTTTCCATATGAATTCTTGCATTGTGTTTTCCCAGTCTGAGAAGAATGTTGCTGGTAATTTGATGAGTATTGCATTGAATTTGTAGATTGCCTTAGGTAAGATGGACATCTTCACAATGTTGATTCTTCCAATCCATGAGCATGGGATATTTTTCCACTTGTTTGTGTCAACTTTGATTTCTTTGAGCAGTGTTTTGTAGTTTTCCTTGTAAAGGTCTTTCACGTCTCTGGTTAGGAAGATGCCAAGGTATTTCATTTTTTTTGTGGCTATTGTGAATGGAATTGTGTTTTTTATTTGGGTTTCTGTTTGTTTATTATTGGTGTAGAGAAATGCGATTGTCTTTTGTACATTTATTTTGTATCCTGAGACTTTGCCAAAGGTCTTTATCAGTGTAAGGAGGTTTTTGACAGATTCTCTTGGGTTTTCAAGGTATACAATCATGTCTTCTGCAAAGAGAGATAACTTGACTTCCTCTTTTCCTATTTGAATACCCCTGATTGCCTTCTCTTCTCTGATTGCTCAAGCCAGGACTTCCAATACTATGTTGAACAGGAGGGGAGACAGTGGGCATCCTTGTCTTGTTCCAGTTTTCAGGGGAAATGGTTCTAATTTTTGTCCATTTAGGATTATGCTGGCTGTGGGTTTCTCATAGATGACTTTTACTATTTTGAGGTATGTTCCCCGTATGCCTAGATGTTCAAGGGTTTTTATCAAGAAGGGGTGCTGGATTTTATCAAAAGCTTTTTCTGCATCTAATGATATAATCATGTGGTTTTTGCTTTGACATCTGTTCATGTATTTAATAACATTTATAGTTTTACGAATGTTGAACCAACCTTGCATCCCAGGAATGAAGCCTACTTGGTCATGATGGATGATTTTTGAGATGTATTGCTGAATCCGGTTTGCTAGGATCTTGTTGAGAATTTTAGCATCTATGTTCATCAAAGATATTGGCCTGTAGTTCTCTTTCTTTGTTGGATCTTTACCTGGTTTGGGTATCAATGTGATGTTGGCTTCGTAAAATGATTTGGTGAGCGTTCCATCTTTTTCAATCACCTGGAATACCTTCAGTAAGTTTGGTATCAGCTCCTCCTTAAATGTCTTGTAGAATTCTGCTGGAAAGCCATCTGGTCCAGGGCTTTTTTTTGTAGGAAGTTTTCTTATTACGTGGTCGATTTCCTTGATTGTTATTGGTTTATTTAGGATCTCAATTTCTTCTTGTTCCAACTTAGGTAGGTTGTGTGATGTCAGAAAGTCTTCCATTTCCTTCTGGTTTTCAAGTTTGTTTCCATACAAGTCT
>NW_007260352.1:0-15731 GCF_000164805.1 Carlito syrichta
CCATCCCTGCCACCCATAGTGAGGTTTCACCCTCAGGGATGGGAGAGTGAAAGGTAGTTTCCTGCCTGTCATTAATGGGAGGCTTCAACAGTGGTCACCAGGCACGTCTGGCCCATACCTCCAGCCACGTGCCTCTGAAGACCTGCCTCCACACTCATGCCCACGGCAAGGACACTTTTAAATTCAAGGAACAGATGGCCCAGAGTTAGGGTGGCCGTTGGGCACAGAGGGATCAAGAAATCCTGAACCAAAGTGGGGGCAGCCATTGGGGGGTTGGGACTGGAGGGTGCCAAGCTTGGGGAACCCTCACATTTGTAGGGGTGGGGGGATGGACTGAAGGCAGAAAATTTGCTGGATAATGGATTTCTTCTTTCTTTCTTTCAATCTTTCTGTCTTTGTTTTCTTTCCTCGCTAGGTTGCCTAGGCTGGTCTCAAACCACCCAACTCGGGCCATCCTCTCGGCCTAGCCCTCCCAAACTGCTGCTATCACAGGTTTTTTTATTTGGTCGACATCCTAATCTCCTTGCCTGGTCTTGAACTCTGGGCCAGAGGTGATTTTCATGGCAAGGTCTACTCACACCCAAGGTTTTCTGGGTTTTACTTGGGGTTGAGGTGGCAGCTCGCTATGGTGTCCAGCCTTTTGTTAAGCTCCCAATCTCCAATCATCTTTCTGTCTTGCCCTCCTCTAGTGCTTACGAGATAGTCGTGAGTCGCTCCGCCATCTCAGTTCCCCCAAAAGTTTGACAGTCACACCCTCCCTTTTGCTGAGGCAGCCCCTGGGAGGAGTGAGTGGGTTCACCTAGGGGAATGACACAGGCAGAGAGGTAGGCGCCCCAGCGGCGACATGCCTCTGCACAAGTCGCTCCCCATGGGGAGGGCTCAGTGGGTGAATCTGGCCACACTCTCCATGTCCCGGGTCGTCGGAAGGGAGCGGGACCCACAGTTATGCCCCAAGAGGTGTTTAGTGGCCCAGTTCAGGGGCGTACTCCTGTCATACCAGCATTCTGGGCAGCCAAAGAGAGAGGAAGTGCTGAGACACAGCTTTGAGACTAGCCCAAGCACCTTGACAAGATCTCGTTTCTACAAGAAGCCAAAAAAATGAGCCGAGCATGGTGGCACATGCCTGTCATTCCGGCCAACCGGGAGACAGGCATGGGGATCGCTGGAAACAGCCAGTAGAGGCGGTGGTGGCTGAGACTGGGCCTCTGTGCTCCGGCCTTGGTGCCAGAGTGGGACTCCGACTCAGAATAATAATACCAACCAACACTACCACCACTACCACAGGCTGAGCTCAGGGTCTCACTCTGGCATCCTGGCCCTCAGAGGCCCAGGCGAGTGGACGGCCTGAGCCTGTGGGTTTGACACCAGTGCAGGAGATGGAGAGAGACCTCGTCTCAGTCATCAAAAATAAATCCAAAAATTAGCCAGGTGTAGGAGCAGAAACCGGTGGTTACAGCCACTAGAGGGGCCGAGGCAAGAGGTAGCCTGAGACCAGGAGGTGGAGTCCACAGTTGTCTTAGCATGACCCTGCACTCTGGTCTGGGAGACAGCATAGGATTTACCCTCCAAATAACAATAATCACCATCACCACCCCTGCCACTCAGCATGAGAAGTCACCCTCAGGGATGAGAGATGAAAAGTCACTTTCCATCTTGTTGTTCATGGGAGGTTTCAAAGGAGCCACTGGCCACGTCCATCCCTGCCTTCGGCTATGTGCCCCAGAAGACATTCCTCCACCATCCACGCTCATACCCCACAGGAAAGACGTCTGTGAGCTCACAGAACAGACGGCCCAGAGCTAGGGCGACCATTGGGCACAGAGTGACCAAGGCAGTCTTGCATTGCCTCCACCAGCCCAGGTGCCAGTCAGCCTGTCTGCCATATCTGTGCGGTGGGAGTGCCCCTTCCTCTCACAATTTCTCCTATGTCCCCACTGACGTGGACCTTTCCCTGTGTGCCATGGATGCCCGTCATGATGCCTGTGGAAGGGTCTTTTTTGTCGCTGGAATCTCTGTCGGCAGGCTGGGGTGCGGTGGCACAATCGTGGTTCCTGGGGCCTTGACATGCGTGGTTCAGGTGGTCCTCCTGCCTCATACCCCAAGCATTCAGGACTCTGGGGCCACCATGCATGACTAGATTTTGGGGACCTCTCACCAAGACAAGGTCTGGCTATGTCGCCCAGGCTGGATTCAACTGCTGGTCTCAGGCAGACTCCTGCTTCGGACTTCAAGGATGTGGGGTTGATGGCCATGGGCCACATTGCCCAACCTGTACTTGCAAGTTCTGTTGGGGAGGCTACACAAAGGAATGCACCAGGATGGAGTCTATCGCATCTCATGTAGCTGGGACTGCCAGCGCCACCACGCATGACTCCATTGTTTGTGTTCTAGGGCACAAAGGGCACTTGCTACGTGGTCCAGACAGTCTCAAACTCCCAGGCTCCAGCCGTCCCCCTCCTCAGCCTCCCAAAACCACATACCAATTGACTGCCGATCCAACATCTTTTGAGAACTGTGGTCCCAAGTTTGGGGCTTCCTTTCCAAAGGATCTCTGTCTGTTCATGATGATCCCAACTCCATACCTAAATGGATGCTCTTCTTTTTTTACCCTTTTTTCCTTTTCTTCTTTGAGTTGCACTCTCATTCTGTCACCCAGGCTGGAGGGCAGGTCTCACTACCAGCCACCACAGCCTCAGCACTCTGGGCTCTGGTGACACTTTCCCCGGCATTCCATGGAACCGGAATGACAGGTGCGCACCAACATGCCCCATTAATTTAGGATGAATGGTGGAGATGAGGTCTTGTTGAGGTGCCAGGGTGTGTTCTAGTCTGCGGGGTCAGTCCGTCTCCTGGTCTCGGCCTCACAAAGCACTGGGATGACGAGTCTGAGCCTCCAAGCATGGCCTCGATCCTTCATCAAAAATAAACCAGAAGACCTGTTGTGCCAGCCCATGCCTGAAATCCCAGCGCTCTGGGAGGCTGAGACTGGAGTATGGTTGGAGCCCAGGAGCCCAAGGCCCACCCTGACCAGGCAGGGAGAGCCAGTCTCTGCACCCATTCCAACAGGGTCTGGGGACGAGGTGCCCATCATCTTGGTCACTCTGGAACATGAGAGCTTCGGGAACTCCCACACCAAAGTGGGGGCAGCCATTGGGGTGTTGGGGCTGGAAGATGCTGAGCTTGGGGAATGTTCACATGTGCGGGGGGAAGGAGTGAGGGCAGAAAGTTTACAGGAGAATGGATTTCTTTCTTTCTTTCTTTCTTTCTTTCTTTCTTTCTTTCTTTCTTTCTTTCTTTCTTTCTTTCTTTCTTTCTTTCTTTCTTTTCTTCCCTCACTAGGTTGCCCAGGCTGCTCTCAAGCCACCAACTCGGACCATCCTCATGGCCTGGGTCTCCCAAACTGCTATGATCACAGGCTTTCCATTTGGTCGACATCCTGGTCTTCTGCCTGGTCTTGAACTCTGGCCGGAGGTGACCCTCCCACCAAGGCCTGCCCTCACCCAAGGATTACTAGGTTTTCCTTGGGGTCAAAGTGGGGACTTGCTGTGGTGTCCATCGTGGTCTCACACTCCCAGGCTCTGGTGATCTTCCCATCCCGGTAACCCTGAGTACCAAGGAGACAAGCTTGAGTCACCTGGCTGTCTCCACCTCCCCAAAGGTTTGAGAGTCATGCTCTCCCTTTCTCCAAGGCAGAACCTGGGAGGAGCGAGTGGGTCCATCCTGGGGAACAAGACTGGTGGAATGGTGGGCACCCCAATGGAGACAAGACACTGCGACCAGTGCTCCCTCCAGGAACTGCTTCTCCGGGGTCCAGGGTAGCTCGAAGGGAGCGGACCTCGTGGTGGGTCCCTGAGAGTGGTGTTGACAACAGGCTTCGGGCTCAAACCTTTCATCACAGTGCTCTGGGAGGCCATGGCAAGAGAATGGACTGAGTCCTTAGTTTCAAGAGCAGCCCAGGCACCTTGGCAAAACCTTGTCTCTACAAGTCAAAAAAATGAGTGGATTGTGGTGCCATACACCTATCGTTCTGGTCTCTCATAATCTGCAGCGGGAGGACCACCAGAGCCCAGATGGTGGAGGTCATATTGGTTAATAGCTAGCCCCTGCACTCTGGCCTGGCCGTCAGATGGGTCTCCGACTCAGAATAATAATACCCACCACCACAACCACAGGCCAAGCTCAGGGGCTCAGTCTGGCATCCTGGCCCTTTGGAGACCTAGATGGGTGGACAGCCTGAGCGTGCAGATTCAACACCAGCCCAGGAAATGGGAGGAGACCTTGCATAGGCCTTCAAAAATAAATCAAAGGTTAGCCAGGCGTGGTGACACAGGCCTGTAATTACAGGCATTTGGAGGACCGATTCGGGAGGATCACCTGAGCACAGCAGGCAAAGTCCATGGTCGCTGTGAGTGTGCCCCTGTGTTCAGGCCTGGGCAACAGAGCAGGATTCTGACTCCAAATAATAATAATAATCACCACCACCACCACCACCCCTTCCACAGTGCGAGGTGTCACCCTCAGGGATGGGAGAGAAAAGACAATTTCCGGTCTGTCATTCCTGTATGTATCAAAGGTGGCCACCGGGTACGTCCATCTGGTGCATATGGCCACTTGCCCCAGAAGACCTGCCTCCACGCTCCACACTCGGGTCCCACAGCAAAGACGTGTGTGAGCTCATGGAACAGACAGCCCTGAGCTAGGGTGGCCAACAGGAACAACACGATCTAGGTGGTCTGGCAATGCCACGGCTAGCCCAGTTCCTGATGCCCCGTCTGCCACCTTAGGGTGGGAGGAGGGCCCTTTCTTCTCCCAATCACTCCATCGTCCCCTGCCCACACGGATCTTTCCCTGGAGACCTGTGGACGCCCATTGTGATGCACATGGGAGGCGTCTTTTTGTCGCCAGAGTCTCCATCAGATAGGCTGGGGCATGGCGGCATGATCGTTGTTCCCCCTGACCTTGACCTGCGGGGCACAGTAGTCCCCCCTCGGGCCCCGAGCAGTCGGGACTCCAGGGGACACCAATCCTGACTCGGTTTTGGGGACCTCTCACCGAGATAATGTCTGGCCATGTCGCCCACACTAGTTTCCAAACCCTGTGCTCAGGTAGCCTCCTGCTTTGGCCTCCCAGGGTGCAGGGTTGATGCTATGTGCCACACAGTGTCCGACCTGGACACACAGGTTCTGTATGTTGGGGTGATGAAAAGGAATGCCCCTGGATGGAGGCCACTGCATCTCATGTAGCCTGGACCATGGGGTCCACCACAAGCAACTCAAGTGTTTGTGTTATGGGGAGCTACAAGGTCTCACCTCATGACCCAAGTTGGTCTGGAACTCCCAGGCTCCAGTGGTCCCCCACCTGGGCCGCCCAATGCCGCATCCCAATTGCCTATTCATTCACTATCTTTCAGGAACTTTGGGCTCCAGGCTGGGACCTCCTTTCCAAAGGATCTCTGTCTCTTCACGATGATCCCAACTCCATACACAAATGGATGCTCTTGGGTTTTTTTCTCCTTTTTCCTTTTGTTCTTTGAGTCTGAGTCTCACTCCATCTCCCAGGCTGGAGTGAGGAAGCTCACGCCCGGCCACCACAGCCTCGGCACACCAGGGTCCAGCAAGCCTTTCCTAGGCCTTCCAAGGAGCGAGAATGACAGGCACGCTCCACCACTCCCGGCTCATTTGGAATGGATGGTAGAGAAGAGACCTCGCTGATATGCCTGAGCGGGTCTCGGTCCATTGCCTCTGACTGGATGCTGGCCTCAGCCATGCAAAGCACTGGAATGATGAGGCTGAGCCCCCAAGCCTGGCCTTGATGTTTTGTCGAAAACGAACTAGAAGGCCTGATGTGGCGGCCCATGCCTGGAATCCCAGCGCTTTGGGAAGCAGAGGCAGGAGGATGGCTGGAACACAGGATCCCAAGCCCAGGCCGGGTAATGCAGAGAGATCCCGTCACCGTACCCATTGCAACAGGGGATCTGGGGTCGAGGTGCCAGTCGTCCCGGCCACTCCAGAAGCTGAGGTGAGACAAACGCTGGAGCTCGCGATTTAGAAGTTGGTGGTAAACGACGATTCTGTCCCCGGGCCCCAGGCTGGGCCAGAGAGCAAGACCCTGTCTCCAAAAAAATCAGAATCCTACAACGATTCTCAACTGCTTGTGATGTGTTCACAGGGTGAATGGATTTAAAGTCGGGAAAAATGGGATTGGGGGGGAAGTAATGTCCCCGGATAAGGGATGTGTCCCTGACCTTTCTTGGTGGAAGGTCCTCATTGTCGAGTTGGAAGGTCGACCTGCCTGGGGCACATTTCTCACCTCGGAAAGGAGTGTCCACAGGAATGCGACCAGGTACTCTGGAACTCCCACACCAAAGTGGGGGCAGCCATTGGGGGTTGGGGTTGGAAGATACCGAGCTTGGGGGACCCTCAAATATGGGGAGAGTGGGGAGGGAAAGACTGAGGGCAGAAGGTTTGAAAAATAATGAATTTCTTTCTTTCTTTTTCTTTCTTCCTTTCTTTCTTTCTTTCTTTTTCTTTCTTTCTTTCTCTTTGTTTCTTTCTTTCTTTGTTTGTTTCTTTCTTTCTCTCTCCCTCTCTCTTTCTTTTCCTTCCTTCCTTCCTTCCTTCCTTCCTTCCTTCCTTTCTTTCTTTCTTTCTTTCTTTCTTTCTTTCTTTCTTTTATTTCCTCAGTTGGTTGCCCAGCTTGCTCTCAAACTGCCCAACTCAGGCCATCCTCTCAGCCTGGACCTCCTAAACTACTGAGATAGCAGTCTTTGCATTAGGTCGACATCCTGGTCTTCAGACCTGGTCTTGACCTCTGGCCCAGTGTCAGTTCTCCTGCCAAGGCCTGCCCTCATACAATATGTTCTGGGTCTTGCTTGGGGTTGAGGTGGGGCCTTGCCATGGTGTCCAGCCTGGTCTCAAGCTCCCAGGCTCCAGCCATCTTCCCATCTTGGCCTCACTGAGTGCCCAGGAGACATGCGTGAGTCACCTGCCTGTCACAGCCCCCCACAGGTTTGAAAGTAATGCCTTCACTTTACCTGAGTTGTCTCCTGGGAGAAGTGAGTGGGTTCACCATGGGGAACGAAGCAGTTGGAGGGGTGGGTGCCCCAGCAGAGACACTCCCTACATCAGTCACTCCCCCAGGGTAGGGCTTGGTGGGTGACTCTGGCCATCTTCTCCTGGGTGCCGGGTTGTCAGAAACAAGCTGGCCTCACGGTGGGACTCCAAAAGTGGTGTGGAGACCATTCAGGGGGCCTCACACTAGTCATCATTGCACTCTGGGAAGCTGAGGCTCAAGGATGGCCTGATGCCCTGTGTTTGAGACCAGCCTGGGCCCCCATGGCAAAATTTCATCACTACAGGAAGTCAAAAAATGAGCCGAGTGTGGTGGCGCACACCTGTAGTTCTGCACACTTGGGAGGCAGCATCAGGGGTTTCACTGGACCTCAGCCAGTGTAGGCCGCAGTGTCCGAGAGCAAGCCCCTGCACTCCAGCCTGGGCATCAGAGTAGGACTCCGACTCAGAATAATAATACCAATCACCACCACCACCCCCTCTGCCACCCGGAGTAAGGATTCATCCATAGGGATGGAACAGTTAAAGGCACTTTCCTGCCTGTCATTCACAGGAGGTTTCAAAGGTGGCCACCGGACAAGTCCGGCCCATGCCTCTGGGAACATGCTGCTGAAGGTCTGCCTCCACCCTCCACATGTGCCCCACAGCTAGGAGGCATTTGAGCTCAAGGAACAGATGACCCCAAGCTTGAGTGGACGTCGGGCACAGAGCAATCAAGATGATCCAGCAAACCACGGCTTGCGCAGGTTCTGGTCACCCTGTCTGCCACTTTTGCAGGGGGAGAGCCCCTTCCTCTCCTGATCACTACATCCTCCCCCACCCAGCCTCACCTTTCCAAGGTCGTCCATCACGACACAGGTGGAAGGCCTGTTTTTGACGCCAGAGTCTCTGTTGGCTGGGCTGGGGCACAGCGGCATGATAGTTGCTCCCAGGGTCTTTGATCTGTGGGACTCAGGTAGTCCTCCTGTCTCTGGCCCTGAGCAGCCAGCACTCCAGGGGCCACCACGCCTGACTTGATTTTGGGGACCTCTCACTGAGATGAGGTCTGGCACGTCGCCCAGGCTGGTCTTCAACCCCTGGTCTCAGGCAGTCTCCTGCCTCGACCTCCAAGGGTGCTGGACTGATGACTATGAACCACGGTGCCTGACCTGGACTCACACATCCTGTCAGTGGGGGCGACACAAAGGAATGCCCCAGGATGAATCCACCACATCCCAAGTACCTGGGACTGTGGTCGCCACTGCCCATGATTCCATTGTTTGTGATCTCTGTCTGTTCACGATGATCCAAACACCATACACAAATGGATGTTTTTCTTCTTTTTCCTTTTGTTCTTTGAGTCATAGTCTTACTCTATCTCCCAGGCTGGAGGGCAGTGGCTTGCTCCTGGCCACCACAGCCTCAGCCCATTGGGCTCCGGCAAGCCTTTCCCCAGCCTTCCAAGGACTCAGACGCCAGGCACATGCCACCACCCATGGCTCATTAGGGATGGAGAGTAGAGACGAGGTCTCGCCCAGGTGCCTGGTCAGGTCTCAGCCTGCAGGCTCGGGCCAGCAGCTAGAGTCGGCCTCCCAAAGCGTTGGAAGCATTAGGCTGAGCCCCCAAGCCGATCTCAATCCTTCATCAAAAACAAACCAGAAGGCCTGGCATGGTGGCCCATGCCTGGAATTCCTGTGCTCTGGGAGACCAAGGCAGAAAGTTGGCAGGAGCCCAGGAGCTCATGGCCAGCCCGGGCCATGCAAGAAGACCCCGTGTAAGCACCCATCCAAACAGGGGGGTTTGGGGAGATGTGCCTGTCTTCCTGGCCACTCCAGAGGCCGAAGGGGGAGGATCACTGGAGCTCGTGATGTCGAGGCTGGCGGTGAATGACGGTCGTGTCCCAAAGCCCCAGCCTGGGCCACAGAGCCCGACCCTCTCTCCAAAACATCAGAACCATACACAGATTCTCAACTGCGCATGGTATGTTCATTGGGCGACTGACTTTAGAGCCAGGAAAAATGGGATTGGGGGAAAGAAATGTCCCCAGGTGGGGATGTAACCCTGGTATTTCTTTGCAGAAGGTCCTCATTGCTGAGTCAGAGCTTTGGACTACTTATGGCAAATTTCTAACCTCAGAGAGGAGAGCCTTCAGGAACCCGGCCAGGGAGCCTCGGGAACTCATGCACCCAAGCAGAGGGAGACATTAGGGGTTTGGGGCTCGAAGGTGCCAAGCTTGGGGGACCCTCACATAAGCAGGGACAGAAGGGGGAAGGAGTGGGGTCAGTAGATTTGCTGGGGAATGGATTTCTTTCTTTCTTCTTTCTTTCTTACTTTCTTTCTTTCTTTCTTTCTTTCTTTCTTTCTTTCTTCTTTCCTTTCCTTCCTTCCTTCCTTCCTTCCTTCCTTCCTTCCTTCTTTCTTTCTTTCTTTCTTTCTTTCTTTCCTTTCCTCACTAGGTTGACAGGGTCTCAAACCACGCAACTCGGGCCATCCTCTGGCTAGGGCCTCCAAAACAGCTGTGATCACAGGCTTTCCATTTGGTTGACATCCTGGTCATTCTGCTTGTTTTGAACTCTGGGCCAGAGGTGATCATCCTGCTGAAGCCTGCCCTCAACCTAGGTTTTCTGGGTTTTGCTTGGGGTCGAGTTGTGGACTTGCTATGGTGTTCAGCCTGGACTCAAGCTTTCGGTCTTGGGCCATCTTCATGTCTCGGCCTCTCCAAATGCCGAACAGAGAGGCATGAGTCACCTGACTATCCCCTCACCCAGGAATGTTTGAGAACCACGCCCTCCCTTTCCCCAAGGCGGCCCCTGGGAGGAGTGAGTGGGTCCAACAAGAGGAACAAAGTGGAGGGAGGGGTGAGCACCCCACCAGAAACACACCCCTGAACCAGGCATTCACCCCAGTGAGGGATCAGAGGGCACCTCTGTCTGCCCTCTCCATGGTTCCAGGTCATCAGAAGGGTGAAGGCCTCACTATGGGGCACCAAGAGGGGTGTGGATGTGGGGCATGGGGTCTTATGCCTGTCATTCCAGTGCTCTGGGGGGCCAAGGGGAGAGAATGGCCTGAGACCCTGGTTTTGAGACCAGTCCGGTCACCTTGGCGAGAACTTGTCTCTACAAATAGCCAAAAAAATGAACCGAGCATGGTGGAGCATGCCAGTCATTCCAGCCACTTGGGAAGCTGTGACAGGAGGATGGCCGGAGCCCAGATGGTGGAGGCTGCAGTGGCTGAGAGTGGGCCCTAGACTCCGGCCTGGGTGACACAACTGGACTCTGACTCAGAGTAATAATTCTAACCACCACCACCATCACAACTACAGGCCGGGCTCAGAGGAACAGCTTGGCATCACAGTCTTTCGGAGGCCCAGGTGAGTGGATGGCCTGAGACTGCGAGTTCAACAACAGCCTGGGATATGGGTTGAGACCTTGTCTCGGCCATCAAAAATAAATTCAAAGATTAGCTGGGCGTGATGGTGCAGTCCTGTGGTTCCAGCCATTCAGGGGGCTGTGGCAGGAGGATTGCCTGACCCTGGTAGGTGGAAATAGCATTGGCCGTTAGCATGCCCCATGCTTCGGCCCAGGTGACAGAGAAGGATTCCGACTCCAAATAATAATAATCACCACCACCACCACCACCACCACCTACCCAGACACACAGTGTGAGGTGTCACCCTCAGGGATGAAAGAGGAAAAGTCATTTTCTGGTCTGTAATTGGGTGGAGGTATCAAAGGTGACCACCAGGAATGTCCGTCTGGAGCATACGGCCAGGCATCCCAGAAGGCATACCTCAACACTCCATACTCGTCCCCCACAGCAAAGATGTGTGTGAGTCACGGAACAGGCGGCCCAGAGCTAGGGTGGCCATCAGGCACAGCGTGATCAAGGCAGTCTGGCAATGCCACAGCCAGCCCAGGGTCCAGATGCCATGTCTGCCATCTTCAGGTGGGAGGAGGGCCCCTTCCTCTCCCGATCACTTCATCTTCCCCCACCCACGCGGACCTTTCCCTGGGGAGCCGTGGATGCCCATCTTGACGCACGTGGGAGGCGTATATTTGGTGTCGAGTCTCCATTGGACAGGCTGGGGTGTGGCAGCACGACATGGCTCCTTGGATCTTGACCTGTGGGGCACAGAAGATCCTCCAGCCATGGTCACCGAGCAATCGGGAATCCAGAGTCCACCATTGACTCAATTTTGGGGATCTCTCACTGAGACAAGGTGTGACCACATCGCCTGGGCTGGTATCCAATCCCTGGGCTCAGGTAGTCTCCCACCTCCGCCTCCCAGGGTGGGGGTTGATGGTCATGTGTGTGCCTGGACACGCACCTGTCTGTGGGGGTAATGAAAAGGAATGATCCTGGACAGAGTCCACCACATCCCATGTAGCCTGGACTGTCAGCAACTGCCATGCGCGACTCCAGTGTTTGCGTTATGTAGAATGAGGAAGTCTCGCCACGTGGCCCAGGTAGGTCTCAAAATCCCGGGCTCCAGCGGTCACCCTCCTCAGCCTCCCAAAGCCACAGTCTGATTGACTGCCAATCCACCATCTTTTGGGAACTCTGGGCCCAAGTTTGGGGCCTCCTTCACAAAGGATCTCTGTCTGTTCACGATGATCCCAACTCTATACACAAATGGATGCTCTTCATTTTTTTCCCTTTATTCCTTTTTTGCTTTGAGTCAGAATCTCACTCCGTAGACCTGGCTAGAGGGCAGAGGCTCAATCCTGGTCACCACAGCCTCGGTATGCTGGGCTCCGGCAAGACTTTCTCCATCCTTCTGCATAGCAGGAATGACAGGCACGCACCACCACACCAAGCTCATTTGGAATAAACGGTAGAGGTGAGGTCTCGCCAAGGTGCCCGGGTGGTTCTTGTCCCACAGGCTCAGTTTGGCTGGTGGCCTCGGCCTCGCAAAGCACTGGGATGATGAGGCTGAGCCCCAGAGCCCAGCCTCGATCCCTCATCGAAAACGAACCAGAACGCCAATGTGGGGTCCCACACCTGGAATCCCAGCATTCTGGGAGGCCAAGACTGAAGGATGGTTGGAGTCCAGGAGCCCATGGCCTGCACTAACCAGGCAGGGAGACCCACACCCTTCCAAACAGGTAATCTGGGGTCAAGGTGCCCATCATCCTGGCCCCTCCAGAGGCTGTGGTAGGAGTATCAGTAGAGTTTGCGATTTTGAGGGTGGTGATGAACGAGTCATGTTCCCGGATCCTAGCCTGGGCCACAGAGCCAGACCCTGTCTCCAAAAACATCAGAATGTTACACAGATTCTCAACAGCATGTGGTGTGTTCACAGGGCGAATGAATTTAAAGCCAGGAAAAATGGGATGGGGGGGAAATGTCCCCGGGTGAGGGATGTTTCCATGGCCTTTCTTGGCTGAAGGATCTCCTTGTCAAGTCGGAGGGTCAGCCTGCCTGGGGCACATTTCTCACCTAGGAGAGGAGAGCCGGTTAGAACCCAGCCAGGGAGCCTCAGGAATTACCACACCAAAGCGGGGCAGCCATTGTGGGAGGGTTGGGGCTGGAAGGTGCTGAGCTTGGGAGATGCTCACATGTGGGGGAGCTGGTGGGGAGGACTGAATGCAGAAAGTTTGCAGTAGAGTGGATTTCTTTATTTTTATCTTTCTCTCTTTCTTTCTTTCTCTCTCTCTCTTTCTTTCTTTCTCTATTTCTCTATTTCTTTCTTTCTTTTCTTCCCTCACTAGGATGCCCAGGTTGCTCTCAATCCACCCAACTCAGGCCATCCTGTCAGCCTGGGTCTTCCAAACCACTGCAATCACAGGCTTTCCATTTGGTCAACATCCTAGTCTTCCTGCCTGGTCTTGAACTCTGGGCCGGAGGAGATTCTCCAGCTGAGCCTGCCCTCACCCAAGTATTTCTGGGATTTGCTTGGGGTCGAGGTGGGGGCTTGCTGTGGTGTCCATCCTGGTCTTGAGCTCCCAGGCCTTAGCCAACTTCTCATCTCCACCTCCCTGAGTGCCGAGGAGATAGGCTTGCATTGTCCGGCCACTCCCATACCCCTGAAGTTTTGAGAATCATGCTGTCCCTTTTCCCAAGATGGCCCCTGGGAGGAGTGAGTGGTTCCAACCTGGGGAATGAGGTGGGTGGAAGGGTGGGGGACCCGGCAGAGACTTGTCCCTGCTCCAGGTGCTCTCCCCGAGGAGTGTTCAGTGGGTGATTTTGGCCACATTCTCTGGGGTCTCAGGTTGTCACAAGGGAGAGGAGTTCACTGTGGTTCCCTGAGAGGGGTGTGGAGACAGTTCATGGGTGCTAATGTCTATCATCCTGGTGCTCTGGGGGGGCCGAGGTGAGAGGATGGCCTGCGACCCCATGTTTGAGATAAGCCCAGCAACATTGGCAAGATCTCGTCTCTACAAGACACCAAAAAAATGACATGAGCATGGTGGCCCACGCCTGTTATTCCGGCCACTCGGGAGGCTGTGTCTGGAGGACTGCCAGAGCCCAAACGGTGGATGGTGCTGTGTCTGAGAGAGGGCCCCTGCGCTCCAGCCTTAGTGAAAGAGTGGGACTCCAACTAAGAATAATAGTGCCAATCACCACAACCACCATAACCACAGGCCGGGATCAGGGTCTCAGGGTGGCATCCCCACCCTTTTGAAGCCCAAGCAAGTGGATGCCCGATCCTGGGGGTTTGACACCAGCCCGGGACACAGGGCAGGACCTTGTTACAGCTATCAAAAATAAATCAAGGATTAGCCAGACGTGGTGGTGCAGGCATGTGTTTCCATTCACTCAGGGGGCTGGGGTGGTTTGATCACCTGAGCCTGGCAGGTGCAGTTCTCAGATACCGTGATCATGCCCCTGCGCTCCAGCCTGTGTGACAGGATGGTATTCTGACTGCAAATAATAATAAACACCACCACGACCACCACCAACACCCCTGCCAAACAGCATGAGGCATTACCCTCAGGGATGGGAGAGGAAAAGGCACTTTCCTCCATGTCATTTGTGGGAGATTTCAAAGGTGGCCACTGGGCTCTTCCATCCTGTGCCTTTGGCCACGAGCTTCAGTATTCCTGCCTTCATCCTACACACTCTTGACCCACAGCAAAGATGTGTGTCATCTCATGGAACAGACGGCCCCTAGCTAGGGTGGCCATCGGGCACAGAGCGATCAAGGTGATCCGACAATGCCATGGCCAGCCCAGGTTCTGGATGCCCTGTCTGCCACCTTTGTCGGAGGGAGTGCCTTTTCCTCTCCCAATCACTCCATCTTCTCCTGCCCATGCGGTCCTTTCCCTGGAGAGCAGTGGACGCAGGTTGTGATGCATGTGGGAGGCATCTTTTTGGTTGCCAGAGTCTCCGTCACCTGTGCTGGGGGCACAGCAGCACGATCATGGCTCCCTGGGTCTCCCGACTTGGGCCCCAAGTAGCCAGGACTCTGGAGGCCACCACACCTGACTTAATTTTGGGGGCCTCTTGCCAAGACGTGGTATGTCCACATCGCCAGGCTGGTCTCTGACTCCTGGGCCCAGGCTGTGTCCCTTCTCGGCCTCCCAGGTTGCAGGACTGATGGCCCGTTACTCATGGTGCCCGACATGGACTTGCACATTCTGTCAACAGGGGCAATGCAAAGGAATGCCCCTGCATGGAGTCTACTGCATCCCATGTAGCCGGGGACCATGGATGCCACCATGCATGACTCCAGTGTTTGCATTATGGGGTGTGATGAATTCCCACTAAGTGTACCAGGCTGGTTTCCAACTCCTGGGCTCCAGCGTTCCCCTACCTCAGCCTCCCAAAGCCACAGTCTGATTTTATGTCCAGCCACCATATTTTGGGAACAATAAGCCCAAGGCTGGGGCCTCCTTCCCAAATGATCTCTCTCTGTTCATGATGATCCCAAATCCATACACAAATGGATGCCCAGCTCATTTGGAATGGAGTGTAGAGTTGAGGTTTCGTTGATGTGCCCAAGCAAGTTTCGGTCCATGGGCTCAGGCTGGCTACTGGCCTCGAACTCCCACATTGCTGGGATGATGAGGCTGAGCCCCCGAGCCCTGCCTCAATCCTTCATTGAAAACAAACCAGAAGACATGGCAAGGAAGCCACCACTTGAAATCCCAGCTGTCTGGAAGGCCGAGGCAGGAGGATTGCTAAAGCCCAGGACCCCAAGGACAGCCCAGGTCATGAGGGAGACCCCTTCTCCACACCCTTCCAAACAGGGCATCTGGGTTCCAGGTGCCCATCTTCCTGGGCACTCCAGAGGCTGATGCAGGATGATCACCATAGTCCGCAATTTCGAGAATTGTGGTAAATGACGGTTATGTCCCCGGTACCCAGCCTGGGCCACAGAGCCAGACTCTGTCTCCAAAAGCATCAGAATCTTACACAGATTGCCAGCTGTGCACGGTGTTTTCACAGGGAGACTGGCTTTAGAGCCAGGAAAAATGAGATTGGGGGTAAGAAATGTCTCCAGGTGAGGGATGTGTCCTTGGCCATTCTTGGCCGAAGGTCCTCGTTGCTGAGTCGGAGGGTCGGCCTGCCTGGGTCACATTTGACACTTTGGAGAGGAGAACCGGCAGGAACCTGCCCAGGGAGCCTCGGGAAATCCTGCACCAAAGTGAGGGAAGTCTTATGGGGAGGTTGGGGCTGGAAGGTGTCGATCTTGGGGGACCCTCACAAGTGAGGATGCATTGGGGGAAGGACTGAGGG
>NW_007260353.1:0-7155 GCF_000164805.1 Carlito syrichta
GATTCAACTGGCTAGCCAGCTGGCTAACTTGTTAAGTCAGCTAGATAAGTCAAGTGGCTAACCAATTGCTTAGCTATGTAGCTAGCTGGTTTGTCAGCTGGCTAGCCAGCTGGCTAGCTGTTTAAGTAAGTTAGTTAAGTCAGCTGGCTACACAACCTTCTCACTAGCTAACTAGCTAGTTAATTCAGCTGGCTAGCCAGCTGGCTAACAGTTTAAATCAGTTACTTAAATCAGCTGGCTTTCCAGCTGGCTTGCTAGTTAAGTCAGCTGGCTAGCAAGCTGGCTGGCTTGTTATGTCAACTACTTAATTCAGCAGGCTTGTCACCTTGCTAGGCAGGTAGCTAACTAGATAAGTTTCTTGTTATCCACGTGGCTAGCTGGTTAAGTCATCTAATTAAGTCAGCTGGCTAGTCAATTTGCTAGGTAGGTAGCTAGCTAGTTAAGTCAGCCTTGTTACCTAGTGATGTCAGCTAGATAAGTCAGCTGGCTGGCAAGCTGACTAACTAGTTAAGTCAGCTAGTTGAGTCAGCTGGCTAGCCAGTTGACTAGCTGTTAAGTCACCTAGATAAGTCAAGTGGCTAACCAACTGGCTAGCTATGTAGCTAGCAAGTTAAGTTATCTGTTAGCCAGCTGGCTAGCTGGTTAAATCAGCTAGCTAATTCAGCTGGCTACCAAGACAGCTAGCTAGGTAACTAGCTAGTTTATTCAGCAGCCTATACAGCTGGCTAGCTGGTTAAGTCAGGTAGTTAAGTCAGCTAGTTAACTCGATAACCAGTTGATATCTCGATATCAAGTTGACTCATTAGCCAACTAGATAAGTCTGACAGCTAATTCGTTAGCCAACTAGCTAATTCAGCTAACTAACTCATTAGCCAACTATGTAATTCTGCTAGCTAACTCATTAGCCAGCTAGTTAAGTCAGCTAGCTAACTCAATAACCATGTAGTTAAGTCAACTTTCTAAGTCAGCTAGCTAACTTGTTAGCCAACTACGTAAGTCAGCTAGCTAAGTCAGATAGCTAACTAGTTAGCTAACTAGTTAACTCAGCTAGTGAGGTCAGTTAGATAAATAGCAAACTAGTTAAGAAAGCTGGTGAAGCAAGGTTGCTAGTTAGCTAACTAGTTAAGTCAGCTAGTTAATTCAGCTACATAACTAGTTAAATCAAGTAGCTAATTCTGCTAGCTAAGTAGTTAAGTCAGCTAGCTGTCAGCTAGGTAACTAGTTAGCTAAGCAGTTAAGTCATCTTTCATCAGTTAGCTGGCTAGCCTGCTGGCTAGCTGGTTAAGTCAGCTACTTAAGTCCACTGTCTAGCCAGCTGTCTAGGGAGGTAGCTAGCTAGATAAGTCAGCTTGCTAGCCAGGTGGCTAGCTGGTTAGTTCAGCTAGGTAAATCAGCTGGTTAGCCAGCTGTCTTGGTAGATAGCTAGCTGGTTAAGTCAGCTGGCTATCCAGCTTGCTAGCTTGCTAACTTAGCTAGGTAAGACAGCTGGCTAGCCAGCTGGTTAGGTATGTAGCTAGCTAGTTAAGTCAGTTGGCTAGCCAGCTGGCTAGATAGGTAGCTAACTAGTTAAGTCTGCCGGATAGCCAGCTTGCTAGATAGATAGCTAGCTAGTTAAGTCTCGTGGCTAGCCAGCTGGCTAGCTAGATATGTCTGCTAGTTAAGTCATCTGGCTAGCTCATTAGCCAGCTAGTTGATTCATATGGCTAACTAGTTAGCCAGCTACTTGTGTCAGCCAGCTAGCTCATTAGCCAGCTAATTGAGTCAGCTGGCTAGCTCTTTAGACAGCTAGTTGAGTCAGCTGACTAGATCTATAGCCAGCTAATTGAGTCAGTCGTGTAGCTCCTTAGTCAGCTAGTTAAGTTAGCTGGATAGCTCGTTAGCCAGCTAGTAGAGTCAGCTGCCTACCCCGTTAGCCACCTACTTGATTCAGCTGGCTCTCTCTTTAGCCAGCTAGTTGAGTCTGCTTGCTATCTTGTTAGCTAAGTAGTTAAGTCTGCTGACTACTTCATTATACTACTAGTTAAGTCAGCTGGCTAACTCGTTAGCCAACTAGTTAAGTCAGCTGACTATCTCCATAGCCAACTATTTAATTCAGCCTGCTTACTCATTAGACAACTAGTATTCAGCTAGCTGACTCATTAGCCAACTAGATAAGTCTGACAGCTAATTCGTTAGCCAACTAGTTAATTCAGCTAACTAACTCGTTATCCAACTATGTAATTCTGCTAGCTAACTCATTAGCTAGCTAGTTAAGTCAGCTAGCTAACTCGATAACCATGTAGCTAAGTAAACTTTCTAAGTCAACTAGCTAACTTGTTAGACAACTATGTAAGTCAGCTAGCTAAATCAGATAGCTAACTAGTTAGCTAACTAGTTAACTCAGCTAGTGAAGTCAGTTATATAAATAGCAAACAAGTTAAGAAAGCTGGTGAAGCAAGGTTGCTAGTTAGCTAACTAGTTAAGTCAGTTAGTTAATTCAGCTACATAACTAGTTAAATCAAGTAGCTAATTCTGCTAGCTAAGTAGTTGTCAGCTAGTTGTCAGCTAGGTAACTAGTTAGCTAAGCAGTTAAGTCATCTTTCATCAGTTAGTTAACTATTTAAGTCAGCTGGTTAAGACAGCTCCCTAGCTCGTTGACTAATGAGTCAAGCCAGCTGGTTAAGTCAGCCTGCTAGTTCAGTGGCTAACGAGTCAATCCAGCTGGTTAAGTCAGCCCGCTTACTTGTTGGCTAACGAGTCAAGCTAGCTGGTTAAGTCAGTTTGCTAACTCGTTGGTTAATGAGACAAGCCAGCTTGTTACATCAGCTTGCTAGCTCATTGGCTAATGAGTCAAGCCAGCTGGTTACATCGACTCACTAGCTCGTTGGCTAACTAGTTAGCTAGTTGGCTAAGTCAGCAGGCTACATAGGTGGGTAACTAGTTAGCTAGTTGACTAAGTCAGCTGGCTAGCTAGGTAGCTAACTAGTTAGCTAGTGGGCTAAGTCAGCTGGCTAGCTAGGTAGCTAACTAGTTAAATCAGCTGGCTAGCTTGGTAGCTATATAGTTAGATAACCAGTTAAGTCAACTAGCTAGCCAGGTAGCAGGCTAGTTAAATCAGGTATTTAAGTCAGCTGGCTAGCTAGGTAGCTAGCTAGTTAAGTTAGCTTGTTAAATCAGCTGGCTAGCTAGGTAGCTACCTAGATAAGTCAGCTGGTTAGCTAGTTATGTCTGCTAGTTAAGTCAGCTGGCTACCCAGATGGCTAGGTAGGTAGCTAGCTAATTAAGTCAGCTGGCTAGCCAGCTGGATAGCTCGTTAAGTCAGCTAGTTAAGTCAGCTGGCTAGCCAGATTGCGATCTAGGTAGCTAGCTAATTAAGTCAGCTGGCTAGCCAGCTGGCTAGTTAGTTATGTCAGACAGCTAATTCGTTAGCCAACTAAATATGTCAGCTAGCTAACTCATTAACCAAGTAGTTAAGTCAGCTGGCTAGCTCATAAGTCAACTAGTTAAGTCAGCTAGCTAAGTCAGCTAGATAACTAATTAGTTAACAAGTTAAGTCAGCTAGTTAAGTCTGCTAACTAACTAGTTAGCTAACTAGTTATGTCAACTAATTATTTGGCTAGCTAACTAGTTGGCTGACTATTAAAGTTAGCTAGTTTTGTCAGCTAGCTAACAAGTTAAGTCATCTAGTTAAGTCAGCTAGCTAACTAGATATGTCAGCTAGCTAAGTCAGCTAGTTAACTCTGCCTTCTAACTAGTTAAGTCAGCTGGTTAAGTCAGCTAGGTAGCTAGTGAGCTAAAGGGTTAAGTCAGCTGGTTGAGTCAGCTATTTAGCTAGTTAGCTAATGGGTTAAGTCAGCTGGTTGAGCAAGCTAGCTAGCTAGTTAGCTAATGGATAAAGTCAACTAGTTGAGTCAGCTAGCTAGCTAGTTAGCTAACAGCATAAGTCAGCTGGTTGAGTCAGCTGGTTAGCTAGTTAGCTAACGAGTTAAGTCAGCTGATTCAGTGAGTTAGCTGGCTTGTCAGCTAATGAGTTAAGTCGGCTGGTAGAGTCAGCTGGCTGGCTTGTCAGCTAACAAGTTAAGATGGCTGGTGGGGTCAGCTGGCTGGCTCATCAGCGAATGAGTTAATTTGGCTGTCAGAGTCAGCTGGCTGGCTCTTCAGCTAATGAGTTAAATTGGCTGGAGGAGTCAACTGGCTGACTCGTTGGCTAATGAGTTAAGTTGTCTGGTGAAGTCAGCTGGCTAGCACGTAGGCTAACAAGTTAAATCAGCTGGTGAATTCAGATGGCTACCTTGTCAGCTAACGAGTTAAGTCAGCTGGCAGTCAGATGGCAAGCTCGTCAGCTAACGAGATATGTCAACAGGTTGAGTCAGCTGGCTGGCTAGAGAGCTAATGAGTTCACTCAGCTGGTTGAGTCAACTGGCTGTCTCCAGAGCTAACGACTTAAGTCAGGTGGCTGAATCAGCTGGCTGTCTCCTCAGCTAACCAGTTAAGTCAGCTGGTGAAGTCAGCTGGCTAGCTCCTCAGCTAATGAGTTAAGACAGCTGGCAAAGTCACCTGGCTAGCTTGTAGGCTAATGAGTTAAGCTAACTAAGTCAGCTAGAAAACTAGTCAGTTAATGAGTTAAGTCAGATAGCTATGTCACCTAGCTAACTAGTTAAGTCATCTAGCTAAGTCAACTAGTTATGTCAGCTATCTAACTACTTAAGTCAGCTAGCTAAGTCAGCTACCTAACTACTTTGATTAGCTACCTAAGGCAGCTGGTTAAGTCAGTTAGCTAGCTAGTTAACTAACTAGCTAAGTCAGCTGGTTAAGTCAGCTAGCTAGGTAGTTAGCTAACTTCCTAAGTCAGCTAACTAGTTAGTTAGCTAACGAGTTAAGTAAGCTGGTTAAGTCAACAAGATAGCTAGTGAGTTAAGGAGTTAAATCAGTGGGTTAAGTCAGCTAGCTAGCTTGTTAGCTATCGATTTTAGTCAACTGTTTAACTCAGTTAGCTAGCTAGTTAGTTAATGAGTTAAGTCAGCTGCTTAAGTCAGCTAGATAGGTAGAGAGCTAACGAGTTAAATCAGGAGGTTATGTCAGATAGCTAGCTAGTTAGCTAACGAGTTAAGACAACTGGCTAATTCAGTCAGGTAACTAGTTAGCTAAGGAGTTAATCAGCTAGCTAAGTCAGCTAGATAAGTAGTTAGCTAACTAGTTAAGTCAGCTAGATAAGTCAGCTAGCTAACTATATAAGTCAGCCAACCAAGTCAGCTAATTAATTCAGCTAGCTAACTAGTTAAGTAAGCTAGCTAATTCAGCTTGCTAACTAGTTATGTCAGCTAGCTTAGTCAGCTGGATAAGTCACCTAGCTAACTAGTTAGCTAACTAGCTAAGTCAGACTGGTTAATTCAGCTAGCTAACTATTTGGCTACCTAGTTATGTCAACTGATTAAGTCATCTGCCTAGCTACTTGGCTAAGTAGTTAATTCAGCTGGTTAAAGCATCTGCCTAGCTAGTTAGCTAATGAGTTAAGTCGGCTGGTTGAGTCAGTTGGCTAGCTTGTTAGCTCATGAGTTAAGTCAGTTGGTTGAGTCAGCTGGCTAGCTAGTTAGTTAATCAGTTAAGTCAACTGGTTGAGTCAGCTGGCTAGCTAGTTAGCTAACGAGTAAAGTCAGCTGGTTGAGTCAGTTAGCTAGCTATTTAGCTAATGAGTTAAGTCAGCTGGTTGAGGCAGCTAACTAGCTCATTAGCTAATGAGTTAATTCGGTTGATTAAGTCAGCTAGCTATCACGGTAGCTAAGCAGCAAGCAGTTCGTTAGCTAGCTGGTTAATTCAGCTAGCTAGGTAGGTAACTATTTAAGTCAGCTGGTTATTAGGTAGCTAGCTAGATAGCTAACTATTTAAGTCAGCTGGCTAGATGGTTAGCTAGCTAGTTAGCTAACTATTTAAGTCAGCTGGCTAGCTAGGTATCTACTTAGTTAGCTAACTACTTAACTCAGATAGCTTGCTAGGTAGCTAACTAGTTAAATTAGCTACTTAAGTCAACTTTCTAGCTAGGTAACAAGCTATTTAAGTAAGCCAGTTAAGTCAGCTGGCTAGTTAGTTAAGTCAGCTAACTAGCCAGCTAGATATTTAGGAAGCTAGCTAGTTAATTCAGCTGTCTACCCAGCTTGCTAGTTCGTTAAGATATCTGGTGAGGACAGCTGGCTAGCCAGCTAGCTACATAGGTATTTAGCTAGCTAAGACAGCTGGCTTGCCAGATGGCTAGCAAGTTAAGTCAGCTAATTAAGTCAGTTGGCTAGCCAACTGGCTAGGTAGTTTGCTAGCTAGCTAAGTCAACTGGCTAGCCAGCTAGCTAGCTAGTTATGTCAGATAGTTACTTCAGCTGGCTAGCAAGCTGGCTTGGTAGGTAGCTAGCTATTTAAATCAGTTGGCTAGCCAACTGACATGCTAGTTAACTCAACTGGCTAGCTCGTTAGCTAGCTAGATGAGTCATATAGTTGAGTCATCTGGCCAGCTCGTTAGCCAGCTAGTTGAGTCAGCTGACTAGCCTGTTAGCCAGCTAGTTGAGTCATCTGGCTAGACCATTAGGCAGTAGATGAGTCAGCTGTCTAGCTCATTAGCCAGCTAGTTGAGTCAGCTGGATAGCTCATTACCCTGCCTGTTTAGTCAGCTGGCTAGCTTGTTAGCCAGCTAGTTGAGTCAGCTGGCTAGCTCATTACCTAACAAGTTAAGTCAGCTGGCCAGCTTATTAGCTAACAAGTTAAGTCAGCTGTTTACCCAGTTGGTTAGCTAGGTTGCTAGCTAGTTAAGTCAGCGTGCTAGCCAGCTGACTAGCTGGTTAAATCAGCTAGTTAATTCAGTTGTCTGCTAGACGGCTGGCAAGCTAGGTAGCAAGCTAATTAATCAGCTGGCTTGCCAGCTGGCTAACTAGTTAAGTCAACTAGTTAAGTCAGCTGGCTAGCCAGCTGGCAAGCTAGGTATCTAGCTAGTTTAATCAGCTGGCTAGCCTGCTGGCTAGCTAGGTAACTAGCTAGTAAAGTCAGCTGGCTAAGCAAGCTGGCTAGCTAGGTGGTTAACTAGCCATGTAAGCTGGCTAGCCAGCTGGCTGGCTGGTTAAGTCAGCTAGCTAATTCAACTGGCTAGCTGGCTGGTGAGTTAGGTAGCTAGCCTGTTAAGTCAGCTGGCTAGCCC
>NW_007260354.1:0-796 GCF_000164805.1 Carlito syrichta
CGAAAAATGCCAGGGCAGGAGGGGCACACCTCATCAATAAGGGTACCTGCATAATGAACATTTGTGTATCTAACCCTGAATCATACACCAAATCTTTAAAATAAAAAATTTAAAAGTTAAAAAATGTTAAGAGTATTGTATTAGATAATCCTTGTAAAGACTTTAGTAAGTGTTCTACTGTTTATGATTACTATTATTGAGATTTGTGATATTATGCATCTGGCCTTCATATTTTGATGTGTGATGTTCATTGCACATAATTGTAGGCAAAGTTGTATTAAAAAAATAAATAATTAGCAACAAGACAAACAGTCTGTGGGGCTATCATTGGTCTCCACTGGAAGAACAGCTGACTGTTTCTCAAAACTCACACTATGATATCACTTGGTAAAGGTGCCATAAATTTAGTTCTGACTCAAAATACATGTGTATTTGCAAGCTGAAAACAGAGCATTTTCTCAGAAGTCCAGTCATATTAACCAAGCTCTCAGGAACAGTATAAAGAAAAGCAACACCACTTTAGAATTTATAATAAAAACTGTAATTATCGTATTGACTGGAATACCAATCTTTGTACCACTGTCATGTCTGATCAAGAGAAATCAGATATAATTAAGTTCCAGTTTTGGTGAAAACCGCACCTGAAAATGTGGGAGCTTTGTGATTAACATTTAAGTAGTGCCTCATTTAAGATGGTAATTATTTTGTCAGAAAGATGGAAATAGTCAATGTCTGCTGTGCAAAGTCTCCTTTCTTCTAGATTGTGACTCAGGAGATAATGCCATTATTGGCTTCA
>NW_007260354.1:1600-4240 GCF_000164805.1 Carlito syrichta
ATACATACAAAACATACAGACTTTTGGGTCCATTCTAGGTTTCATTTATAAGTTATTTTTATTTTATAAATCTGTTAATTGAGCAGGTTGAAAGAGTTTCCATAATTTAAATATTGCTCATATTTTGCATATGTAAAAGTAGCATATCAGAATCTTCAGGTAAAATTACTTGTTGTCTACTGGTAATTGTTGGCTTGTCTTAGAGATAGAAAAAATATCCAGAAACCTAGGCAAGATCCTAACCTATTCCAAAACATATACCCTACTGATCCTACACAGTGTCTTGTATTCCCCTATACATTTCTCAAACTATTTGAGCAAATAAAATGATTACTTTAAAATGCATCCCGAGCTTGGCAGGGGAAATATATTAAAACATTAGCAACTAAGAATACTAAACGAGTTAGTTTTATCAGAATATCTTCAGTTTTGTATTGCAGTTTGACAGCTTATTTATAAGGCTAGTTAGTTTTGATAAGAGGAAACTAAAAAATATCTTAAATAATGATCTTAGTGTGAGAACTAAGAACCCCAAAAAAGGCACTGGATGCTTTACAAGTAGATGAATGCCAAGAGATGAGACAGCATAGTAATTATAACAATTATACTAAAATATTAACAGGTAACTTTCATTAGCATAGCCTATATACTAGGTACTCTAAGCATTTATGCGTGTATTAACTTAATTTTCCCATAATTATGATACAAATTATGCTATAATATTAATACCTGTAAAATCCAAGGCACAGGAGTGTCTGCAATTTGCCTAAGTGTGCCCAACTACTAGGTGACAGAATATTGATCATGCACCCAGGAATTCTGGCTCATTACATCACACTCATAATCACTGTGTCACGATATTCTGTATAAAAGTGAAAAAATAAATGGAAGAGAAAATAGAATGAAAGTTGTTCTTGAAGCCTATACTGTGCCATTGCCTAAACAGACATTGTAATTGTGTTTACCTATGACACTGCTTTGCATGTGATACTGATTTAAATATGATACTGACCTAAAAAGCTTTAAACTTTGTTCTTTCATTTATACACAAAATGACCCTGAGGCAAATCTCAATTTTATTGCCCTAAGGATACTATGAATTATGGTATTGTACCACATTCTTTCTAAAAATCCTCCCAGTTTTTTTAAATAATTAATCAGTATTTTTTATTATGGTTTTGTGGGGTACAGTTAAGGGTTAGGTGTACAATTACATTTCATTCAGACACCCTGTTGATAAGAGGTGTTTTCCCAGCCCAAGACAGATATTTGCTGCTGTTAATCCCATCCCCCTCCACCCCATAGTTTCCCAGTACCATCAGTCATTTTCTTAGTATTACATTGGATGTTCAAGGTCCATTATATGAGTGAGAATATGTGATATTCTGATCTTTGTTTCTGTGAGAGGTCACTCAGTATTATAGACTCTAGTTCCATCCAGGTTGCTGCGAAATTCATGATTTTGTTCTTTTTTATGGCTGCGTAGTATTCCATCGTGTATATGTACCACATTTTTTTAATCCAGTCCTCTTTTGATGGGCAGCATGGTTGTTTCCAGGTTCTTGCTATTGTGAACAATGCTGCGATAAACATACGTGTGCAGGTATCTTTTTTATAGAGTGATTTGTGTTCTTCAGGGTATATTCCCAGTAGGGGGATTGCAGGGTCATATGGAAGGTCAATTTTTAGAGCTTTTAGGAATCGCCACACTGCTTTCCACAGAGGTTGCACTAGTTTACACTCCCACCAGCAGTGTAGAAGTGTTCCCTTTTCACCACACCCTCTCCAGCAGCTGTTATTTTTTGAGTTGTTGATAATTGCCATTCTGACTGGAGTTAGGTGGTATCTCAGTGTGGTTTTGATTTGCATCTCCCTGATGATTAGTGAGGTTGAGCATTTCTTCATGTGTTTGTTGGCTTCTCGAATGTCTTCTTTTGTGAAGTGTCTGTTCATATCTTTTGCCCATTTTATAATGGAGTTGTTTGTTTTCTTCTTTTCAGTACGTTTCAGTTCCTTGTAGATCCAGGATGTTAAGCCTTTGTCAGACCTAGAGTTGGCAAAGACTTTTTCCCAGTCTGTAGGCTGTCTTCCTGCTCTCTTGATGGTTTCTTTGGCTTTGCAGAAGCAATTCCATTCACAATAGCCACAAAAAAAATGAAATACCTTGGCATCTTCCTAACCAGAGACGTGAAAGACCTTTATAATGAAAATTACAAAACACTGCTCAAAGAAATCAAAGCTGACACGAACAAGTGGAAAAATATTCCATGCTCATGGATCGGAAGAATCAACATTGTGAAGATGTCCATCTTACCTAAGGCAATCTACAAATTCAATGCAATACCCATTAAATTACCAACAACATTCTTCTCAGACCTAGAAAAAACAACACAGGAATTCATATGGAAACACAAACGTCCAAGAATAGCCAGAACAATCCTCAGTAAAAAAAACAAAGCAGGTGGTATCACAATACCAGACTTCAAACTTTACTATAAAGCTACAATCATCAAAACAGCTTGGTATTGGTACAGGAACAGGTATATAGATCAATGTAGCAGAATTGAGATTCCAGAAGCAAAACCTCAATTCCTCAACCAACTCATCTTCGACAAAGCCCCACCACTACCAGTGGGGAGA
>NW_007260354.1:4323-6764 GCF_000164805.1 Carlito syrichta
GTGTTGTTTTTTCTAGGTCTGAGAAGAATGTTGTTGATAATTTAATGGGTATTGCATTGAATTTGTAGATTGCCTTAGGTAAGATGGACATCTTCACAATGTTGATTCTTCCGATCCACGAGCATGGGATATTTTTCCACTTGTTCATGTCGGCTTTGATTTCTTTGAGCAGTGTTTTGTAATTTTCATTGTAAAGGTCTTTCACGTCTCTGGTTAGGAAGATGCCAAGGTATTTCATTTTTTTTGTGGCTATTGTGAATGGAATTGTGTTTTTTATTTGGGTTTCTGTTTGTTTATTATTGGTGTAGAGAAATGCGATTGTCTTTTGTACATTTATTTTGTATCCTGAGACTTTGCCAAAGGCCTTTATCAATGTAAGGAGGCCTTTGACAGATTCTCTTGGGTTTTCAAGGTACACCATCATATCATCTGCATAGAGAGATAACTTGACTTCCTCTTTTCCTATTTGAATACCTCTGATTGCCTCCTCTTCTCTGATTGCTCTAGCCAGGACTTCCAATACTATGTTGAACAGGAGGGGAGAGAGTGGGCATCCTTGTCTAGTTCCAGTTTTCAGGGGAATTGGTTCCAATTTTTGTCCATTTAGGAGTATGCTGGCTGTGGGTTTCTCGTAGATGGCTTTTACTATTTTGAGGTATGTTCCCCGTATGCCTAGATGTTCAAGGGTTTTTATCAAGAAGGGGTGCTGGATTTTATCAAAAGCTTTTTCTGCATCTAATGATATGATCATGTGGTTTTTGTTTTGACATCTGTTGATGTATTTAATTACATTTATGGTTTTACGAATGTTGAACCAGCCTTGCATGCCAGGAATGAAGCCTACTTGGTCATGGTGGATGATTTTTGAGATGTATTGCTGAATCCAGTTTGCTAGAATTTTGTTGAGAATTTTAGCATCTATGTTCATCAAAGATATTGGCCTGTAGTTCTCTTTCTTTGTTGGATCTTTACCTGGCTTTGGTATCAATGCGATGTTGACTTCATAAAATGATTTGGGGAGAGTTCCATCTTTTTCAATAGCCTGGAATACCTTCAGTAGGATTGGTATCAGCTCCTCCTTGAATGTCTTGTAGAATTCTGCTGGAAAGCCATCAGGACCAGGGATTTTTTTTTGTAGGAAGTTTTCTTATTACGTAGTTGATTTGTTTGATTGTTATTGGTCTATTTAGGGTCTCAATTCTTCTTGTTCCAACCTAGGTAGGTTGTGTGATGTCAGAAAGTCCTCCATTTCCTTATGGTTTTCAAGTTTGTTTCCATACAAGTGTACGTAGTAGTCTCTAATGATCTTTTGTATTTCTTCAGGGTCAGATGTGACTTCATCTTTTGTGTTTCTGATTATGCTTATTTGGTTTTTTTCTCGTTTTTTCTTGGTCAGTCTAGCTAGGGGACCATCAATCTTGTTTACCCTTTTGAAGAACCAGCTTTTTGTTTCATTGATTTTTTGTATTATCTTTTTGTCTTCTATGTCCTGGATTTGGGCTTTTATTTTGGTGATCTGGATTCTTCTGCTGAAATTAGGGTTTTTGTGGTCTTGCTTTTCCAGCTTCTTTAGGCGGCTTGTTAGGTTGTCAATTTCTGTTCCTTCCATTTTCCTCATGTGTGTTTGTAGGGATATAAATTCCCTTCTTATTACAGCTTTCAGGGCATCCCAAAGATTTTGGTAAGATGTTTCTTCATTTTCATTTGTTTCCAGGTATCTTTTGATCCCTGTTTTGATTTCACCATTGACCCAGGAGTTGTTTAGCATCATGCTGTTTAGTGTCCATGTCTTTGTGGGTTTTGGGGGGACTTTGTTGGTGTCAATGTTTATTTTTATTCCACTGTGGTCCGAGAAGGTGTTTGGTAGAATTTCGGTCCTTTTAAATTTGCTTATGCTTGATTTATGGCTGAGTATGTGGTCGATCTTAGAATATGTTCCATGTGGTGATGAGTAGAATGTGTATTCTGTGGTCTTTGGATGGAGTGTTCTGTAGGTATCAATTAAGTCCATTTGGTCCAAAGTTACATTGAGGTTCCGGATCTCCTTGCTGATTTTTTGTCCTGATGATCTGTCTAGGGTTGTGAGTGGGGTATTAAAGTCCCCAGTTATGATAGTGTTAGAGTCAATATCTTTCTTTAGTTTTCCAAGAAGCTGCTTTATGAAAGTTGGTGCACCTATTTTGGGTGCATATATATTTAGGATAGATATTTCTTGTTGATGGATTGAGCCTTTTATTATTATGTAGTGGCCTTCTGTATCTTTTTTGATTTTTAATAGTTTGAAGGGTATTTTGTCTGAAATTAAGATGACTACTCCTCCTTTCTTTTGTATTCCGTTCGCCTGGAAGTTTGTTTCCCATCCTCTTACTTTGAGTCTGTGGATGTCCTTTCTAGTGAGGTGAGTCTCTTGAAGGCAATAGATTGTTGCCTGATGATATTTT
>NW_007260354.1:6784-8848 GCF_000164805.1 Carlito syrichta
CTATGTACAAAATGGAGTATTATGCAGCCGTAAAGAAAGACAAACATATGGACTTCACAGCAATTGAATGTGAATTTAGAGTCTATCATACTCAAATCTATCACAGAAACAGAGTACTGTATGTTCTCATTCATAAATGGACCTTGAACAATTATTATAATACTATAAAAAAGGGACCGGCAGTAGTAGGAAACTGCCAGGGGACGGGAGATGGGATTGGCAGTTGAGGAAAACTGCCAGGGCACGAGGGGCACACCTCATCAATAAAGGTACCTGAATAATGAACATTTGTGTATCTAACACTGAATCGTACACCAAATCTTTAAAATAAAAAATTTAAAAGTTAAAAAAATGTTAAGAGTATTGTATTAGATAATCCTTGTAAAGACTTTAGTAAGTGTTCTACTGTTTATTATTACTATTATTGAGATTTGTGATATTATGCATCTGGCCTTCATATTTTGATGTGTGATGTTCATTGCACATAATTGTAGGCAATGTTGTGTTAAAAAAATAAATAATTAACAACAAGACAATCTATGGGGCTATCATTGGTCTCCACTGGAAGAACAGCTGACTGTCTCTCAAAACTCACACTATGATATCACTTGGTAAATGTGCCATAAATTTAGTTCTGACTCAAAATACATGTATTTGCAAGCTGAGAACAGAGCATTTTCTCAGAAGTCCAGTCATATTAACCAAGCTCTCAGGAACGGTATAAAGAAAAGCAACGCCACTTTAGAATTTATAATAAAAACTGTAATAATCGTACTGGCTGGAATACCAATCTTTGTACCACTGTCATGTCTGATTAAGAGAAATCAGATATAATTAAGTTCCAGTTTTGGTGAAAACTGCACCTGAAAATGTGGGAGTTTTGTGGTTAACATTTAAGCAGTGCCTCATTTAAGATGGTAATTATTTTGCCAGTGAGATGGAAATAGTCAATGTCTGTTGTGTAAAGTCTCCTTTCTTCTAGATTGTGACTCAGGAGATAATGCCATTATTGGCTTCAGTAACTCCGTTCCTTCTAGTGTTCCTTAATCAATCATATTTCTCCCTGTTTCCCAGTCCAAAGAATGCAGTCTGCTTTTAAAGAAATATTAATGCCTACAGTTACATTATACCTAAAACTGTCAGCCCTGTTACTCTAATGTGACTTGGGGTTTATCACTTCAATTATTAGGTGTGATTTTTTTAAAGCTTAACAATATTTCAGAGAGTGTCTTGCTTATGCTCTTAGTAGTTTGTATACAGAAACAACATTGGTTAAAAGTGGCAAGTCTATAATGGGTAAAAACCATAGACTTCAATTTAATTTGCTTTTTCAATTTGGAGATAAAGAAAATATTTTTAAGAGTATGTAAGAAAAAAGGGAAATGACTCCCTGACATTGCTAGAAATGCAGCCTAGATTTTCATTATTTTATAATGAAGTTGTTTTCTTGCTGTTTTCAGAGGAAATAAGATAATGCTTAAGAAAAAGCTATTTCGCCGGGCTTGGTGGGTCAGTCTGTAATACCGCGTCTTTGGGAGGCTGAGGTGAGTGGATTGCCTGAGCACGCGGGTTCGAGACCCACCTGGGCAACTTGGCGAGACCTCATCTCTACAATAAATAAAAAAATCAGCCGGGCGTGGTAGCGCATGCCTGTAATTCCGGCTACTGGGAAGGCTGAGGCAGAAGGATCGCCGGAGCCCAGCAGGCGAGGCTGCGGTGGCCGGAAGCGGCCACTGCAGTCCAGTCTGGGCGACTGAGTGAGACTCCAACTCAAAAAAAAAAAAAAGAAAAAGCTATTTCAATAAAATATCAATTAGAATATAACATTACGAGCGTTCGTATTATTGTACCTACAACAATTGATCTGTTTAAAGTGAAGTCTCTAGAATAAATTATAATTAGTTCTGATATTTTCACCTTTATGTGTTAGATGGAGGAAAATATCTCTTCTGCTGTGTTTTAATATGTAGGAAAAGATGTGTGCATATGTATTTGACTGCATATACACCCACACTCACATATATACAATACAAATAACTTCACGTGTATATAATACATACAAAA
>NW_007260354.1:8868-12967 GCF_000164805.1 Carlito syrichta
CTTCCCTCCACGTCTCCGTCTTCTTTAATTCTGTTATTCAGGGGTAAAGGGATTGGTTTTACTTCTGTTTGTTCAATCTCCTATTCTTTATGTATGTCCTCTTACTTTGTTCAATTCTGTAGTTGCACTGTAGGTTGGAGGTGGTCCTTTTTGCAGTTTTGAGATGTACTTAAGGGGAGAGCTGTGATTCAAAATCTGTCTGCAGGTCCTGGTATTCGCTGACAGGCGTGTGGATAATGTGGAACCCACTTCCCACTGCCCTGGAATTTGTCCATGCAGTGGGGCTGTAGGTTTACTCCCTGAAATAAAATGTTAGCAGAGGGGAGAGAATGGAGCAGATAGTGGGTTGAAGAGGGAAGTGGAGAGATAGAGGAGTAAGGGGGGAAACAAACGAGTGTGCCAACAAATAGAGAGAGAGGCCTATACTGAAACAGATAAAAACACTACACCACAGCTACAGTCAAACCAACTCTCATCCAAACAAAAATAAAACATATAGTGATGCTAACATACCAGCTATCCAACCACCTTATTAGTGTACTGTTCCTCTATACAAAGACATGGTTTACAGACAGAAGAAAAGAGAAGAAAAGGAAAAGGAAAAGAGAAAAAAGGGAACAATACAGTAGGAATAGAATTAAGTCATTAAACTAATAGAATCAATGAAGCACACTCTGAGACATTTCGTTTAGGTCCAATGTCCTTTCAGGTCTGATTTCTCGTTTTCTTTTCAAGCTGGTAAATTAGTTTGCAGTTAGGGTCAGTTCCCCTGATCTGCTGTGAAGGACAGTTCAGAATAACCTCGGTTCAGAAGTTTGGTCTATGTCTTTATCAAGCTTGTTTCTCCCGTTTAGGTGTTGTTACCTTGAATCGTCAGCAGGTGATGCTATCTCATCTGCTCGCCCCAGAGGGGGTGGGGCCGGACAGGAACAAGATGGCTGCCTGCCTCCGAGCAGGCAACAGGTTCCCCACGCCGGGCGGGCAGGACAGTCTCGGACGCAGGAGCGGTGGCAGCGATCCCAGCAGATCTTCCCTGAAGCGGTTTGGTGTGGATCTCCTCGGGCCGGGTTGTGATGAGCTACCCGTGCCAGAGGCCGCAGCGGCTGCGACAGGAGCCCTGGTGGGGGGAGGGGCTGCGGCAGCGGCGGGACAGTGCAATGCAGTAAAACTGTCGAGTCGTTGTGATGTCCCAGCGGTGGCAACGGCCGAGCTCTGTCTAAGAGCAGGCTGCAATGCTGGGGTCCCCAGCCCTCCGGGGCGAGAGTCAGAGACCCACTCTCCTCCCAGTTTTGATGTCTGCTTCTATGCCCAGTGATTAACTAAAACAATCTTTTTTCTTCATGTTCTTTCCTATGTCTACCTTTGTCAAAGTCTTCATAGATTATAAACCTTATATTCTAGATTTGGAGAATACCATTATGTGCAACAGTTTTTGTGGTATAATACTACCCCTTCATCTCAGTTTTGTGTCATTTAAAATAAATCAGTTGGCAAAAGTAATATCCTGTGTAGAAAATCAAAGCAATTATTAGAATGCTTCTTCCACAATTTGATTCTATAATTTGAGGGCCATCTATATGTTTGAATCTGACAAAAGGTTATTTTTAAACTGCAAAATCTGACATACAGTCAGCATCTTGAAGAGAATAATGTTTTTCATGCTGCACAGTACATTCCCAATGGCTCCTAAGTATACATCTGATCACAAGACTCAGTAAAAATTATCTAGAGGACATCTAGGTAAATTTACAGATTAAATGCAATCTCTATCAAATTGCCAGCATTATTTTTCACAGACCTAGAAGAGCCAATACAGAAATTCATATGGAAACAAAAAAGAGCCCAAATAGCTAAAGCAATCTTCAACAGAAGGAACAGAGCTAGAGGCATCACACCTCCACAATTTAAACTTTATTACAAGGCAACAGTGACCAAGAAAGCATGGTACTGTTACAGGAATAGACATATAGACCAATGGAATAGGATGGAGAATCCAAAAATAAAATTATGGTCCTTCAGTCAACTCATCTTCAACAAAGTCATCTTAATAAACAAATATCAAGGAGAAGAAAAACATATTCAGCAAACGGTGCTGGGAAAACTAGTTAGCTACATGCAGAAGAATGAAACTGAACCCTTACCTATTACCATATACCAAAAATAATTCAAAATGAATCACGGTCTTAAATGTGAAACCTCAAACTATAAGAATCTTAGAAGAAAATTGAGCTAGGTGCCTGGCTCATATCTGTTATTCCACTACTTTGGGAGGCAGAGGCAAGAGGGTTCCCTGAACCCACAGGTTCGAGGCCAGTCTGGGCAACTTCACAAGACCTCACAATAGATCAAAAAATGAATTGGGCATGGGACATAAAAATTTAGTAGGAAAAAAACTAGTGTAAGAACAGTTTAAAAATATTCCATCAAGAATTACTCTGCCAAAGAGATAAGATTGCTAAAAAGAACACAAGGGCTGTGATAAGGCTGTGAAGCAAGTGACAATGTTTATGATGGATGGTGCATTTGAACTCATACTGAAGAATTTAAAGAATATAAGTATTAACAATAAGTTGAGATAAAGAGAAGTCCTGTTCAGTTGCTGTTCACTCATAGACTAACGGATATTTGTCATCAGAAGACCAGCAAGGTAGTTGAGCTTTTCTGAACTCTGTATAACTTGTTTGCCTGATTACAACGTAACTAAACATTTCTATCATTATGGTCCTTCAGTCAGCTCATCTTCAACAAAATCATCATAAACAAATATCAGGGAGAAGAAAACCATATTTAGCAAATGGTGCTGGGTAAACTAGTTAGCTACATGCAGAAGACTGAAACTGGACGCTTACCTATTACCATATACAAAAATAATTCAAAATGAATCAAGGTCTTAAATGTAAAACCTCAAGCTATAAGAATCTTAGAAGAAAATCAGGCTAGGTGCCTGGCTCATGTCTGTTATTCCACTATTCATTGCGCAAGCATTTCACAGAGATTTGTGCATGCAAAGATACACAGGAATATGCAAACAGGAAAAACACACAGGAATATGCAACAAACAACCACAGTAATATGATTAAGTCCTAGGAGATATATATACAAAATGTTCTTAAAGCACAGATAAAGGAGAATGTAAGAAAGAGAAAAAGTCTAGAAGTCTTAACAATAGAGGGAATATCTGAGTTACTTGTGAGAATGAAAATAAGTTTTTCAGACAGGTAAGGGGGAATGGTATCTGCTTTAATTATACATTAATCACTCCATTCTGCCGCCTGAATGTATATCAGTATAATAACTATGAAACAAATGAAATAAGTCAATTCATGATTTGTGTTAAATACTTCCAATAAGTTACAAAATCTCTCTTTTTTAAAAAAATTTTTAGATTACATCGAACCACTAAGTCTGTGGCTATTTATTTATTCCATAGCAGTAGAAAACTAATACAAAGCACATATGTTTGGGGAATTCTCAGATAAGCAGATTTTAAATCACTCACTATTAAATTAACCACAGGTAAAGAAATTACTAGGGGAATTAGAAAATATTTTGAATTGAATAAGAAAGAAAAAAACAACACATAAAAATATATGGAATACAGTTGAAGTATAACTTAAATGGAAATGTATAGCTTTAAAGCTGTAAATACACTATATTGAAAACAAAATGGCCTCAAATCAATAACCTGATTGCCCTCTTTAAAATAGTTTTTTTTTCCTTATTGGTGTGTGATTTTATTTTATTTTATTTATTTTATTTATTTTTTTATAGTCAATATTTTTTATTATGATATTGTGCGGTACAGTTAAGGGCTAGGTATACAAATATGCTTCATTCAGGCACCCTTGTTGATAAGAGGTGTCTCCCCACCCCCAGACAGATATTTACTACTGTTAATCCCATCTCCCTTCCCTCCACCCATAGTTTCCCACCACTGTCAGTCATTTTCTTATAGTATTATGTTGCATGTTCAAGGTCCACTATATGAGTGAGAACATGTGATACTCTGATCTTTGTTTCTGTGAGAGATCACTCAGTATTATAGACTCTAGTTCCATCCAGGTGCTGCAAAGTTCATGATTTTGTTCTTTTTTTATGG
>NW_007260355.1:0-18132 GCF_000164805.1 Carlito syrichta
ACCACAGTTTTTTAATACAGTCCTCTTTTGATGGACAGCATAGTTGCTTCCAGGTTCTTGCTATTGTGAACAATGTTGCGATAAACATTCGTGTGCAAGTATCTTTTCTATAGAGTGATATGAGTTCTTCAGGGTATATTCCCAGTAGGGGGATTGCAGGGTCATATGGAAGGTAAATATTTAGAGCTTTTAGGAATTGCCATACTGTTTTCCACAGAGGTTGCACTAGTTTGCACTCCCACCAACAGTGTATAAATGTTCCCTTTTCCCCACACCCTCTCCAGGAACTGTTATTTTTTGAATTATTGATAATTGCCATTCTGAGTGGAGTTAGGTGGTATCATATTGTGGTTTTTATTTGCATCTCCCTGATGATTAGTGAGGTTGAACATTTCATCATGTGTCTGTTGGCTACTCAGATGTCTTCCTTTGATGCATGTCTGTTTATATCTTTTTCCATTTTATAATGGTTTTCTTTCTTTTCAGCACGTTTGAGTTCCTTGTAGATCCAAGATGTTAAGCCTTTGTCAGACCTAGAGTTTGCAAATACTTTTTCCCAGTCTGTAGGCTGTCTTCTTGCTCTCTTGATGGTTTCTTTGACTTTAGAGAAGCTTCTAAGTTTAATGAGGTCCCACTTGTCTATCTTATCTCTTATGGCCTGTGGGTTTCGGGTTTTGTTCAAGAATTGGATGCCAGTTCTGATTTCCATGAGGGTATGCACTTCATTTTCTAAGGTTCTTATAGTTTGTGGTTTTACATTTAGGTCTCTGATCCATTTGGAGTTATTTTTTGTGTATGGGGATAGAAAGGGGTCCTCTTTCAATCTTCTGCATGTGGTCAGCCAGTTTTCCCAGCACCATTTACTGAATAGGTACTCCTCTCCCCAGTGGTAGGTGGTGGGGGCTTTGTTGAAGATGAGTTGGTTGAGAAACAGGTTTTGCTTCTGGAATCTTAATTCTATTCCATTGATCTATATGCCTGTTCCTGTACCAATACCAAGCTGTTTTGATTGTTGTAGCTTTATAGTAAAGTTTGAAGCCTAGTAATGTAATACCACCTGCTTTGTTTTTTTTTTGCTGAGGATTGTTCTGTCTATTCTTGGTCGTTTGTGTTTCCATATGAATTCCTGTGTTGTTTTTTCTAAGTCTGAGAAGAATGTGGCTGGTAATTTGATGAGTATTGCATTAAATCTGTAGATTGCCTTAGGTAGGATGGATATCTTCACAATGTTGATTCTTCCAATCCATGAGCATGGGATATTTTTCCACTTGTTTGTGTCAGCTTTGATTTCTTTGACCAGAGTTTTGTAGTTTTCATTGTTAAAGTTTTTTCACATCTCTGGTTAGGAAGATGCCAATGTATTTCTTTTTTGTGTGGCTATTGTGAATGGAATTATGCTTTTTATTTGGGTTTCTGTTTGTTTATTATTGGTATAAAGAAATGTGATTGTCTTTTGCACATTTATTTTATATCCTGAGACTTTGCCAAAGACCTTTATCAGTGTAAGGAGATTTTTCACAGATTCTCTTGGGTTTTCAAGGTACATAATCATGTCATCTGCAAAGAGAGATAACTTGACTTCCTCTTTTCCTATTTGGATACCCCTGATTGCCTTCTCTTCTCTGATTGCTCGAGCCAGGACTTCCAATACTATGTTGAACAGGAGGGGTGAGAGTGGGCATCCTTGTCTTGTTCCAGTTTTCAGGGGAATTGGTTCCCATTTTTATCCATTTAGGAGTATGCTGGCTGTGGGTTTCTTGTAGATGGCTTTTACTACTTTGAGGTATGTTCCCCATATGCCTAGATGTTCGAGGGTTTTTATCAAGAAGGGGTGCTGGATTTTATCAAAAGCTTTTTCTGCATCTAATGATATGATCATGTGGTTTTTGTTTTGACATTTGTTGATGTATTTTATTACATTTATGGTTTTAAAAATGGTGAACCAGCCTTGCACCCCAGGGATGAAGTCTACTTGGTCATAATGGATGATTTTTGAGATGTGTTGTTGAATCCGGTTTGCTAGGATCTTGTTGAGAATTTTAGCATCTATGTTCATCAAACATATTGACTTGTAGTCCTCTTTCTTTTTTGGGTCTTTACTTGGCTTGAGTATCAATGTGATGTTAGCTTAATAAAATGATTTGGGGAGAGTTCCATCTTTCTCAATCACCTGGAATACCTTTGGTAGGATTGGTATCAGCTCCTCTCTAAATGTCTTGTAGAATTCTGCTGGAAAGTCATCTGGTCTAGGGCTTTTTTTTTTTTTTTTTTGGTAGGTAATTTTCTTATTATGTAGTCAATTTCCTTGATTGTTATTGGTCTATTTAGGGTCTCAATTTCTTCTTGTTTCAACCTAGACAGGTTGTGTGATGATAGGAAGTCCTCCATTTCCTTAAGGTTTTCAAGTCTGTTTCCATACAAGTGTACATGGTAGTCTCTAATGATCTTTTGTATTTCTTCAGGGTCAGATGTGACTTCATCTCTTGTGCTTCTGATTGTGTTTATTTGGGCTTTTTCTCTCTTTTTCTTGGCCAGTCTTGCTAGGCGACCATCGATCTTCTTTATTCTTTCAAAAAATCAGCTTTTTGTTTAATTGATTTTTTGTATTATCTTTTTGTCTTCTATGTCCTGAATTTGGGCTTTTATTTTGGTGATCTGGATTCTTCTGCTGAAATTAGGGTTTTTGTGGTCTTGTTTTTCCAGCCTCCTTGGGTGGCTTGTTAGCCTGTCAATTTGTTATCCTTCCATTTTCTTCATGTGTATTTTTAGCGATATAAATTCCTCTCTTACTACAGCTTTCATGGCATCCCAGAGATTTTGGTAAGATGTTTCTTAATTTTCATTTCTTTCCAGGTATCTTTTAATCTCTGTTTTGATTTCATCGACACAGTAGTTGTTTAGCATCATGCTGTTTAGTTTCCATGTCTTTGTGGATTTTGGGGGGACCTTGTTGGTGTTAACGTTTATTTTTATTCCACTGTGTTCTGAGAAGGTCCATGGTAAAATTTTGGTCCTTTTAAATTTGCTTATGCTTGATTTATGACCAAGTATGTTGTTGATCTTAGAGTATGTTCCATGCAGTGATGAGTAGAATGAATTCTTTGGTCTTTGGATGGAGTGTTCTGTAGGTATCAATTAAGTCCATTTAATCAAGAGTCACATTGAGGTTTAGTTCTCATTGCTGATTTTTTGCCTTGATGATCGGTCTAGGGTTGTGAGTAGGGTATTAAAGTTCCCAAATATGATGATATTGGAGTCGATATCTTTTTTTAGTTTACCCAGGAGCTGCTTTATGAAAGTTGGTGCTCCTTTGTTGGTTGCATATATGTTTAGGATGGATATTTCTTGTTGATGGATTGAACCTTTTATCATTATATAGGACTTCTGTATCTTTTTAAATTTTTGATAGCTTAAAGGATATTTTGTCTGAGATTAAGATCATGACTCTTCCTTTCTTTTGTGTTCCATTCGCCTGAAAATTTGTTTCCCATCCTTTTACTTTGAGGTTGTGAGTATACTTTTTAGTGAAGTGAGTCTCTTGAAGGCAATAGATTGTTGCCTGGTCATATTTTACCCACTTTGCCATTCTATGTCATTTCAGTGGTGCATTTAGTCTGTCCACATTCAAACTAATTATTGAAATGTGAGAGTTGATCCCTATCATAATCTTATTATAGAGTTGTTGCTATTCTACCTGTTTGTGTGTTGTCTTTCTTTTGGTTTTAGAATTGGATCATGTGTGCTTTTAATCTTTTGCCTGTACTCTTGTGAAGAACGTTGTTATTCTTTTTTCCTTTTCTTCTGTGTTCAATATTTTCTTAAGTGTTTCTTGTAGAGGTGGTCTGGTGGCAGCATAGGTTCTTAGGGATTGGATATCTGGTAAAGATTTCAATTCTCCCTCACTGATGAAGATTAGCTTGGCTGGGTAGGTTTTTCTCGGTTGAAATTGTTTATCTTTTAGAACTTTGAAGATAGGGCTCCAAGCTCCCATAGCCTGGAGGGTTTCTGTAGATAAATCTGCTGCTATTCTAATTGTTCTTCCCTTTTTCTTTTGCAGTCTGAATTTTTTCTCTTGCAGTCTTTAAGGTTTTTTCTTTTATACTACTTTGATCAGGTGAATTTTTATGTGTCTGGTAGCTGGTCTTCTCATTTCTTGTCTTGCAGGGGTTCTCTGAATCTCTTGTGTTTGAGTTTTTTCATCCCTGATGAGATGAGGGAAGTTTTCTTGAACGATTTCATGAAATGTTTCTTCCAGTGTGGACTCTGTTTCTCTCTCTGCCTCAGGAAGGCCAATTACTCTTCGGTTCAGTCTCTTGAGTGATCCCTCATCTCTTGAAAGTTTTGTTCTGTCTTTCTGAGCTTCTTTTCTAAGTTTTTTACAGTTTGGGTTAGTTCTGTGTTTTGGTCTTCAAGCTCTGAGATTCTTTCTTCTGCTTGGCTAATTCTGCTTTCCATTCTTATTAGTTTGTTATTTACTTCCATCACAGTATTCTTTACTGCTGTTATTTCTGAGATCAGCTTCTTCCTATTTTCCTCTTGTCTCTCCTCAATTTTTTAAATTCTCTCCATTAATGTCTTGATGTCTGGGTTTGTTGCATGTGACCAGTCATTCTGGGGGCTCTACATTGTTTGTGTTCCGAAGTCTGTTTTCTCAGTGTCTGACCTTCTAGGGGTGTGTGTGAGACCTATATTCTTCTTCTAGTTTTTCTTCATTAGTGCGTTTTTCTCCCTCCCTATTTTTTCTTTCCTCCACATCACTGTCTTCTTTAATTGTGTTATTCAGGGGTAGAGGGATTACTTTTACTTCTGTTTGTTCAATCTCCTATTCTTTATGTACGCTCTCTTACTTTGTTCAATTCTGGATTTGTACGGCGAGTTGGGGGTGGTCCTTTTTGCAGTTTTGAGATTTACTTAAGGTGGGGGCTATGATTCAAAGTCTATCTGCAGGTCCTGGTATCCACCGACAGCTGTATGGACAATCTGAAACCCACTTCCCACTACCTTGGAATCTGTCCATGCAGTGGGGCTGTCAGTTTACTCCCTGAAATAAAATGAGGTTAGCAGAGGGAAGAGAATGGAGCAGTCAGTGTGGGTGGAAAAGGGGGGTGGAGAGAGGAGCAAGGGGGGAAACAGACAAGTGTACCAACAAATGGAGAGAGAGACCTAAATGGAAACAGATAAAAACAACAGACCACAGCTACAGACTAAACAACTCCCATACAAAAGCAACTAAAACATACAATGATGCTTACATACAAGCTAACCAACCACCTTATTGGTGTGCTATTCCTCTATACAAAGATATGGTTTACAGAGAGTAGAAAAGAGAAGAAAAGGAAGAGAATAAAAAGGAACAGAACACTAGGAATAGAATCAAGTCATTAAACTAACCGAACCAATCGAGCACACTCTGATACTTTTCATTTAAGTCCAATGTCCTTTCAGCTCTGATTTCTAGCTGTCTTCTCAGGCTGGTAAATTTGTTCACAATTAGGGTCAGTTGCCCCTGGCCTGCTGTGAAAGGCAGTTCAGATCACCACTCAGTTCACCATTCAAATCTGGCCTGTGTCTGTTTTTCAAGCTTGTTTATCCCATTTCAGTGTTGCTCCATTGAATCGCCAGCAGGTGGTGCTATCTCACCACTCCAGACGGTCTTTATCTCAGCTGCTTGCCCCAGAGAGGATGGAGCCAAACAGGAGCCGGACAGATGCCAGAGATGGGAGCCTGCCTCAGGGCACATGGGAGGAGACCCACAGCTGGCAGGAGTCACAGTGGCAGCAGAGGTGGCTGCAATCCCAGCAGATCTTGCCTGCAGGGGCTTCAAGGACTGAAGTCATGGATCGCCTCAGGCACAGGTGGCATGATGCACTATGGCTGCCACGGAGGCCGTGGCAGTGCCGGTGACTGCTGTGTCTGCAGCTGCAGTGGTTGTCCAGACCGCCGATGCCCCAGCGGTGGCGATGGCCAAGCTCTGTGTGAAGAGCAGGTTACCGATGATGGGATCCGCAGCCCCTGGGGAAAGAGCCAGAGACCCTCTGTGTTCTCCTTTGTGGAGGGTCTCATAGGCCAGGTTTCCCCATCACCATCTTGCTGGAAGTCCTCAGAAACGTCTTTTAAAAAGTATATTGCTATAGTATTTAAAGTTTTAAAATTAAGGAGACTGGACAAGCTTGCATTTTATGCCTCAAACAGTTTCTTCTTTTACACTACTCAGACTTGAATGCCTAAGCAGATATTTTTTTCTTCATAGTGGTACAAAACACATATATAATAAATTACCTAATATTCAAATGTAGGTCATAATCATAGCATATTTTTAAATCATTCCCTGTACCAGTTAAATGAGGGCTGTGGACCTATTAGCTCCCATAGACATAATTATGCTTTTTCTCTCCCATCTAGCCACCTCCATCTTAAAAACTTTCTGACCACCATAAGTCACCAACCATGAGCCCCACTTCCCCTACACACCCCATCCTTCTCCAACTCATCTTGTTGCAACCAGCACCTAACTCAGGACATGAGTAATGAAGATGTGCAACACATTTTGGGTGAATGAATGCAAAACTTTGTCTTTTTAATTGAATGAGAAACATTCCTTGTCTTGAATGATGTCATCTTGCATTTTGAGTTTCTAAGTGCACCTGGACTATGGATGAATCTAGTATTTTTTTAAATTGTGACTGCTTTCAATTGAAAAGTATTCAAGGTTTAGGCTATTGGCTTTTGAGGGGAATATTATAAAACTTTTTTTTTTTGAGTTGGAGTTTCACTCCGTCACTCAGACTGGAGTGCAGTGGCCACTCCCGGTCACCGCAGCCTCAACCCACTGGGTTCTGATGTCCCTTCCACCTCAGCCTTCTGAGTAGCCTGAATTACAGGCACACTCTACCACATCCAGCTGATTTTTTATTTATTGTAGAGATGAGGTCTTGCTGCCCAGGCGGGTCTTGAATCCGCGGGTTCAGGCAATCCACTCACCTCAGTTTCCCAGAAGTGCGGGATTACAGGCTGATCCACCGAGCCTGGCTATAAAACATTTTATAAATAAAATTTAACAGAGGAACTAGCAATTTATATATAATGTTGATTCTTAAAATGTTCTGTTTTTACAGGTTACAGTAAGTCATATTAAACATCTTAAAAGACAATTCTTTCTTAATTTTAAAGTAAAAATGTAAAAAATGAACTTTAAAATTTTCCACTTTGTCCTCAGAAAACTGAGCTATACACAGTAAAATGAATGAAACAAAAATAATTACAACATAATGAAACTCTTCTACAAAATAGTATATTCAGCCTTCTTCATGGAGTTCCAAGTATACTAATGAAAATTAGTACAGTTATACTTAGATCATCAGTGCCTTCACCTTCACTGTCTTTCAAAGAAAAGCATTTTTTAATCTTATTTTCCACTTTTGAGGAAAAGGAGTCAAAGGGATGTTGCATGAAATTTCAAATCAGAGAACATCAAAGACATTTGCTACGAAAGAATAATAAGCAAATCTGTCAACCACAACAACTGAGTGTCCATTCGATCATGTAGTGCTGCTTCAGCCGATGGCAAACATGGCAGAGCAAGAGGTTTGTTGTGGAGAAGGTTTGCACATGAGAAGACTTTAATGCCTGGCATTGTGATGCCAGCTCAGATAAGTCTTCTTTATTGTTTTGCTTCCATTTAGGTGAACCAATGATTATAAAAATCAGTGGTACTCAGCCACTATCACAAACTGACGTTGAAGGAAGCACGTCTGACTTTTATCATTTGAAATAAAAGCATTAGCACTCATTTTAAAAAATAAGAACTAGAAGCCAGGCTCGGTGGCTCAACCTGTAATCCCGTGCTTTGGGAGGCTGAGGAAGTGGATTGCCTGAGCCCATGGGTTCGAGACCCACCTGGGCAACTTGGCGAGACCTCATCTCTACAATAAATCAAAAAATTAGCTGGACGTGGTAGTGCATGCCTGTAGTTCCAGCTACTGGAAGACTGAGGCAGAAGGATCACCAGAGCCCAGCAGGTCGAGGCTGCAGTGGCCGGGAGCAGCGACTGCACTTCTGTCTGGGTGACAGAGTGAGACTCCAACTCAAAAAAAAAAAGAACTAGAGACATCACACATGTTAGTTCTCTCTAGGGTTATTAATGCTCGAAAGAGAGCACCTTTATTATATGAAAGGTCAGTATGGGATGGAGTTATGGTTACTTGAGTTGTTCTGCAGATGAGTGTATAGGTTGTCAATTGTTGCTGTTGTAGAGTGAATTATGTCCCCCAATGTATACAGGCTGAGGCCCTAGTCTCCAATACAACTGTATTTGGAGACAGGTTCTTTAAAGAGATAATTTGGATTAAATAAGGACAGGATTATAAGCCAGAAGGATAGGTGTTCTTATAAGAAAAAAGACACCAGAGAGCTCTCCAACAAACACAGAGGAAAGGCCATGTGAGGACACAGTGAAAGGCGGCCATCTGCAAGCCAGAGAATGAAACCTCATTGGAACCAACCCGGGAAGCACCCTGATCTTGGACTTCCAGCCTGTATAATTGTGAGAAATAAGTTTCTTTTGTTGAAGATACCTGGTCTAAGATACCTGGTCTATGGTATTTTATTATGGCAGCTTGAGCAGACTAATACAGTTGCATAATGAACCACTCCAAATTTAGTGATGTAGAACATGACTGTGCTTACTCACAAGTCTGAGTCAGGCCTTTGTGTACAGTTCAGGCAGTTTGTCTCTTCTCCATGTGGTGTTGTGTAGGGCAGATCAATGGGGTAGACTTCCAGGGGGCCTCACTCACATGTCAGCGGTCTTTGTATTGGCAATTGACTGGTGAGGCCCAGTGTTTCTTCAAGTGGTCTTTCTTTTTCCATGTCTCTCATTCTCCAGTGAGAGGGCATGGCCCAGACTGCTTTACATGGCAGGCAAGTTCCCTTTTTGTGAAAGTAGAAGCTGTAAGTCTTTTTAAAGTGTGCAAAAGTTCCAGGATGTCATTGTCCCTGTTATATATTGGTAAAAAAAAGTTCATCTCAAATAGTCTGAAATTACTGTGAGATTTTTGTGCATAGTAAAATACAACAGAATGTGCTAAGAATGGTCTCTCTTCTCTTGCAATAGTTTCAGCTGCATTTTAGATTATGGTAGATTTTAAAAGACCAGTCATGGAAACTAAGCAATACAAATAATATCAAGTAAGAAAACAGAATGAAGAAAATGTTCTTAAAATCGACTGAATATCACTTTTTTTCTTAACACAGGCTTAACGTTATCTATTAGATGTTGTGTAACCCCATTATTAATATCAATAAAAGAGTCAACATCTTACATGCATAAGGCAACTGCTTTTAAGTATAAGAAGTAAAAAAAAAGATGGACATCAGTGGCTTATGCCTGTAATCCCAGCATTTTGGGAGGCCAAGGTGGATGGATGGCTTGAGCCTAGGAGTTCAAGACCAACCTGGGCAACATAGCAAAATCTCATCTTCAAACACAAAAAATTGGCCAGGTGTGGTGGTCTGTGCCTATAGTTCCAGCTACTCGGGATGCTGAGGTGGAAGGGACACTTTAACCTAGGAGATTGAGGTTGCTGTGAGCTGTGATTATTGCAATCATGTCACTGCACTTCAGCCTGGGGGTGACATAGTGAAACCTCGCCCTAAAAAAAGTCAAATAAGAAATATTCATTCATTTACAAAATTAATCATTACCTACCTATTACCTACTATGTGTCAAGCTTATGGACCATGGATATATAGGGAGAATCTAGCAAAGTCTCTAACCAAGTTATCATATCTTTACTTTTCTAATAGAAAGAGACAGAGAAAAACAAATAATTATATATTAAGTCAAGTGGCAAGTACAATTACTAAACACAAGTGTGCACGTGCGCACGCACACACACACACACTCAGAGAAAGAGAGAGAGAAGGAAGGAGAGAGGAAGGGAGGGAGGGATGGCAGAGGGGAGGCAGAGAGAGAGAGGGAGGGAGAGATCTGATTGGAAGACAATTGGGAAAGATAATATTTGCTATCATCAGTTAAAGTTGTCATAGAACATAAACATCAGAATATCTGAAGACAGTGAGGGAGACAGACATGCACAGATATGCAGATGTGGTCCTTCTGTGTAAAGGTCCTAAGACAGGAATGTTCTTAAATTTTCTGGTTCGAATGCTGAAGCATAGTGAGGAAAATGATAAAGTTAAGTGTACAGGACCCAGACATGCAGAATCCTTCAGGCTATTATAAGGCTCTGATTTTTCTTCTAATTGTGATGGGATATTATTTAAATGTTTAAAAGGCTCTCTGGATGCAGCTTGGAGAGACAACAATAGAGAAACATGAACTGAACAGGGAGTGTGTTGGAAGGACACTGCAGGAGTCTGGGAACACAGGCAGCAGCACAGATCAGTGACTGGTGTGGTTGAGTATGTGCAGTGAGCTGGACAGGGCCACCACACACAATGGAGGTGAAGTGAGTCTACTTACAGAGTGAAGGTTGGGTGTAAGGAATATAAGTCATCAAATGGCTTCTATTTGTTGGCCTGAGCAATTCAATGACTGGAAAGTAGAACTATTTCCTTAACAGAAAACAATGAAAAAGAGTAAGTTTCAGAGTAAGGGAAGCCTGTTGTTCAATTTATATGCAATGTATTTGGCACATATTTAAAGTACTCACTTTGATAACTTCTGTCTCATCTCCATCACTTTTTTGTTGTTAAAACACATTAAAAGGAATCCTTCAACAAAATAGAAAAAAAAAGCTAACTCAATAGCAAAACAGAGCATTTTGGATACCAATTTTCATACATTCAAAGCAAACTAGGAATCAGTGGGTGGTAGAGTTTTCTGGGCAAATCACTGCTATCCATTAAGTTTTACACTAGTTTGGTTTTTGCTGTATGTACTCAACCATAAGAAGCCCTAAAACCACTGTTAAGATTAATTTTTTTGGTTGGGTGCAGTAGCTCATGCCTGTAATACCAGCACTTTGGGAGGCTGAGGCAGGAAGATGGCTTGAACCTGAGAGTTTGAGACTAGCCTGGGCAACATAGCACGACCTCATCTCTACAAAAAATTTTAAAACCTGGAAGTAGTGGTGCATGCCTGTAGTCCCAGCTACTCAGGCGCTTGACACAGAAGAATCGCTTGAACCCAGAAGTTGGAGGCTACGATGAGTCATGATCATGGGTAACAGAGTGAGACCTTGACTCAAGAAATGATTAATTTTTTATTACAGTTACTATACATATACATAGAATTGTGAAAATAAATTTTTCAGATTGCATCAATAATTTTAGAGTGTAATACATAATTTAGAATTTAGTATCACAATTTAATTAAGCATAGCTATAACCTTTTTTCAATGAAAAAATTATTGGCAGCTGTATCTATGAAATTTCTGTAGGTAAATTCAAATAAAAATGTGTTAGAATATGCAGAATCTGTTATTTACTTTTATACAATTCTTTAACAGTTAAAATAGTTATTAAAGTAGTAAAAGCCACATAGAGTTTCTATGTTTGGAAAAATGAAAATAATTTTCTGAAGGTTCCAATTATATACATATAATGTGAAGAAATCTTCTGGACTAGGTGAGATTGGGTTAGCAGCCAGGATTCTTGTTGGCTGAACACTTAGCATCTTTCAGTCAATGGAGTAAAAGTCTATAATAGTCAGTGATCTATCATAGAAACAAATATCTGATGTATATTCACATGTTCTCACTCATAAGCAGATCCTGAATACTTATCATAATGCTATCAGAAAGGGATTGGCAGTAGGGGGACAAATAACATCAATAAGTGTATCCGATCTCAAACCAGATCAAATCGGGGACCAAAGAAAGGCCCAGAATTTACCTGTACAATGAACACTTATGTACCTAACCCTGAATTGTACCTCAGATCTTTAAAATAAAAAAAAAGTATAGCCACTACAATACATTCAGTTTTCTAGTCCTTTGATGATGATACAACTTTATAGGGGCTTTTATTTAAAATCAAAAGATAAGCAAACTTAAAATATACTTACATAGATTTACTATAGAAAGTAATGTTACCATTTGATGTCTATTTGTTCATTTTCCCCAAACCACTTCTTAGTTATCTCAACACATAAATTGTACTATTCACTTAAAATAATTTTGTATTTTATATTAAAATTTATATGTAATACAGTCATTTCACCGACATGCATCTTATTTTGTTGCCTTTATAGAAAATGTTCTCTCTGATATATCTGTAGCTTAAAGAAACAGCTAACTAGCATGAAAATCTTGGCACCAATTTACAATTGGGCTAAAGAATTATAATCCCATCTGCTCACTGAGACTATGACATTCTGGAAGTGGTACTGGCTTCTTTTGTTGGTCATTTCACCAATGACTTCAATGACAGATGTCCAAGAGAAGGTCATCATGTGTTATTCATGTAGCTGGGTTTTATTCGAGAAGTGTCTCTTAACCTTTACTATAGGTTAAACATTTTCAGTGAATATTTATTGAACGACTAAATGAGTTTCAGAAATCTAGCTTGAGACATTGAGTTGAGCAGGGTTTCTTTTAACTTTTTAATTTGGAATAATTTTAGATTTAGAGAAAATTTTGTAGATAGTACCATGTTGTGACACACCCATCACACTACTTCTCCTAATGTTAACATCCTATAGAACTATAATTTTATCATTTTGCTTTTATCAATACTAGACAATTAACATTAGTACAATGCTATTAACGACAGACTTTTTTTCCATCAGTTTTTGTCACTCGTGGTCATTTTCTATTCCAGAATCCAATCCAGGATACCACATTGCATTTACTTGTCATGTCTTCCTGTCTCCATCTATTTGTGACAGTTTTTGAGCAAACTTTTTAACATCTATGTTCAAAATAGTCATGTGTTTATAGTCCCTAATATATTTGTCTAAAATTATTTTATTTATTCATTGACTGGATGTTTCTTGAGCATCTATCATAATACACCAAAATTGGCACTGGAATATAGTCATGACTAGAATATGCTTACCCTCAAGAAGTTTGCAATCTTTTGCAAGCAAAGAATTCCAGCTATGACATGAGGCTTTAACAGAGGAATGGGGAGAATATATGGGAGAACCCCCAACTTTGACTGGACACATTGAATGAGGTCCTCAAGGGCAGTGAGTGAGATGTCCAGACAATTCAGGACATTGGCACCAGAGAACAGCATGTGCAGAGGCACAGAGGTGTGAAGCAAGGTACAGTCTCTAATGGATGGGGAGTGCAGGGAGCAAGTCAAGGGTGAACAGAATGGCCAAGGGGTGTCAGATTCTAAAATGTTTGCATGTTCTGCTAAAAAAAATGTGAACTTCATGACACAGGCAGTGAGACCCATTGATTTGGTTTTTTTCCTCAAAGCAAAGCCCTTGCCCTATGTTATGTGACAGAGCTTGTTACAAGATCATAGATCATTTTGGAAATTTACTCCTAACCTTTAGACTTTTATTCAGAACACTATGCTTCTCTTTTTTCTTAAAATTTAATATGGATTAAGAAAGTTTTTAGAACTGAAGTTATTCATAAACATTTTTAGAAGCTCTCTTTGACAAAAGTAAATTTTAGCATAACAAATGGAACCATACAGTATTCCTTTATTATCTGAATCCTCATACTTCCTAAAGATAAGATATATGATGGATGTGGATGGAATCAAGAGCTGGGGAGGAACACAAGAATGTTGCTAAAATGTGGAATTGGTTTTCTGAATGTAGAAATGGTGTTACATTTATAAGATTAACATTTTAAAATACAGGAAGTCTAACAGTTTGTTGAAATCTTCACGACAAGCATAAGATGAAGCAATTTCATTCTGAATTGATACAAGGTGCAAAGAACAAAATTATCACTCTTTAGATCATGTCCATACTTTGCTGTGTCTCTGTGTGAGAAACCAGTATTATTTAGTCCTTGCTATTCAGTGTGTGATCAGCTTCACCTGGGAGTTTCTGAATCTGTATTTGCATTTGTCACAAGGTCTCCAGGTTGTGACAAAAGATAGTAATTTAGAAGCACTAATTTACTATCTTATTAGTTAGATTTTTAAATTTACATGAAGTATGAGATATTCATAAATAACATCATAGTTACAGTTTGTTTTAAAAGAAGAAATCATGTTAAGATGACATAAGCCTGCTAAAATCCTAGAAAGGAAGAACATTCCATATAAGTATGAATCCTTTTAAACACTTTTATTTATTTTTATTTTTACCCAAGAGGAGGCAAGGGACAAATGGGACTTCATTTGATGGCTAATTTCAATCACTTGGGCCTTTTCTTCTTCTCTCTCTCTCGATTACTCGAACTTTACTTTTCTTCTTGGTTTCAGCTTTGGTTTTAATTTCACCTGTGGATGTCAGGAAGAATCTTGTTCACTTAAAAAGGCATACTTTTTCAAATTCTACTAACCTTAGCTTCACTGCAGGCTTACACCTGTGTTCATGATTATGTGCATTTATAGCAAATCTACTTCATAGGTGAGCATTCAGGACAAAGGTTAAAGTGGCAGAGGAAGCAAGGGGGTTTGTTGATAAATGGATTTAAAGATAAAGTTACAGACATGGTTAAGTGTGGATGCAAATATAGTTGACTATTTCTGGAGGTAATAAGTCTTTTTCTCTCTCTTCCTCCCTTTTTTGTCTCTGTTAAAAACATTTTTTCTCATTTCATCTAATGTTGTTTTAGTTGAAGTTTAACTCATTTTTAGGCCTTAGATGAGTAAGTAAGTGAAGTGATATTTCCGTGTGGTTTCATTTTTTTTTTGTTAGTGACTCTGTTCAATCTACATATCTTGACTCTAAGACTGTGACATTTAATGCTTTTGCAATAACTGTGGCGATCTCTAAATTATTAAGAAGTTTCTTGGTTCATTACCTCCCTGTATGGTGTTCTTTGGAGCTGATGCCAAGGCAAGTTTCCTTTTAATGTCAAGTAAAAATATCATCCTTTAGATCAATATCTTGAAAATGTACCTTTCATAAATTACTTTCTCAAATAGTACAAATAACCCAATAAATGAGTATGTTTTATTGCCCTAAAAACACTTATAATACCCAAGTTTCACAATATGGACACTGACAGCTTCATAGGGTCCTATGTGATAGTACCCTTGAATGGACCACAAGCCCCTTGAATTAAAATCTTGTAATCCATCCACAATTCCCTAGACATAGTAGTTTTGATTTTGACTTTCTCATTTTTCATCCGATATGCTAGTTTTTGCCTTTCTAAAGCTGTTGTCACTTCACTTCCTTGCTCAGGTTACCATGATAGCGCCAAGATTCTGCTGATTTGTCCCACTTTTCTTCCTGTTCATCCTTACTTTCCACTATTCTTTCATATTATACAGCCTATGCAGGGTTGTAGTTATTTTTCTTCTTGTGTTTACTCTTATTGTTTGCTTCCCTTAGAATGGCCTCTCTTCTCTTCTGTGTTTAACCGCATCCTGTACACAATTGTAAGCCCAACTTGTCCCGTCCACCCAAAAGTTTTTCTGAGAAGCAACTTCCTTGATCAGTCTTTAATTTTCTTTCTACATAATCATCTTGACTAGAATAGCTGGCAGCTAATCACACACTGCTTTTTTCCCTAACTTGTGCTGTTTCCCCAACTTGGTAGTCAACTTCACATAGGTAAGGAATTAAACTTTTGTACTGCAGTCTTTAAATACTGAACATGTCATAAATTCATAGAAAACTGCTTTTTCTAACAAAATAACTGTGCTCTCTGTGCCATATTAGGATATCTACAACTAGCTTAACCTCCAAGAATTTGCTCCTTAGTATGAAAAAAAGTAGGTAGTGAGATTGTCTGATTTGACAGCAATATTGTTAATGAACCAGGAAAACATAAAGAATACCGTGTAATACCATTTAGGACATTGATATTTAAGTTTAAAACACCATTGCATGCTTTCTGCCCTTAGTGCTATAAGCTCGATGTGGGTTTTATACCTGGATCTGTGATGTGCTGCAGAAGAAGGCACAACGTGGCAGAGAAACAAAGTAGCATGGCAAGAGGGCAAGACATGGAATCAAGAGTGAGTAGTAGCAGCTGGGGACAAAAAGCAGAGAAGTCTACTGGTGAGTACTACTGCATACAGTTTTGCTAAGAGCCAGTGAAATGGCACTATTACATCATATGGTTATTTTTCTTCCAAGAAACTATAATAACTTCAAAGCAGTTTTTAGTACTTAGACATGAAGTAGAAAAATAAGATAAGTAATGATAGACTAAAAGTTTATCAGAACATACACAGGAGGAAACTAAGTTATCTGAAAGGTAGATGGCTTCTAGACAATGTAAATTACTCTGCTGGTTTCCTGCTTCATTAATTAACAATGACCACAAATTTCATATTTTAGCACCACACAGGTTTATTATTATATAGTCAGAAATCTAAAAGTGATTGACAGAACTGTGTTACTTTGGAGGCTCTTGGAGAGCACCCATTTCTCTGCCTTTTCTGGCTTCCAGAAGCTGTGTACATTTCATGGCTTGTGGCCACTCATCACGGCCTCCCATTTTCTATTGATGCTTGGCCTTCTCTGACTTTGACCCACCTTCCTCCTCCTTTTATGAACTGTGGGATGATATTTGATCTACCTGCATAACTCAGGATAATTTTTCCAAGATCCTTAACTTAATCATATGTCTGAATACGGTAAACTAGCATATTCATGGATTTCAGGGATTAGGACATGGCCTCTGTGGGGGAACAATATTCTGAGTTTCATAGGTGCTAAGAGTATTAAGAAAATAGCTCATCATCTTCATACTCTAAGAACCTCAAAAGGAGTATGACAAAAATTAAAAATCTGATTTTTTTAGACCATAACATTTGGAACTAAGTTATTACCATATAAAGTGAAAAAAACTTTTTCTAAATGAATTTAGGTTGAAAATTTCCACAAAGCATAATTTTCTAGTGTATTATTCTTCATTTATACCATTTATTTGTGCACTTGCTGAGTCAAAATTATTCCAGTAATTATTAATAATTTGCTGAATATGCTGTATTCATTTGTATTCCACAAGAGTATACAAAAGGCAAATCCTACTTACAGTTTTAAAATTCTGTAAATGGGACTCCTTTGTTAAAATGCAGATCTAGAATTTCCTTATTGTTTTTTTTTTTTTTTTTTTGGTCACTTTCCATTTATTTTAAGTGAGTTGCTGGGGGAAAATTTTTTTTCTCTCATCATTTTTTTTTTTTCATTAATCAGTATTTTTTATTATGGTTTTGTGGGGTACAGTTAAGGGTTAGGTGTACAATGACGTTTCATTCAGGCACCCTGTAGATAAGAAGTGTTTTCCCATCCCCCGACAGATATTTACTACTGTTAATCCCATCCCCCTCCCCGCCATAGTTTCCCAGTACCATCAGTCATTTTCTCATAGTATTGCATTGGATGTTCAAGGTCCATTATATGAGTGAGAACATGTGATATTCGGATTTTTGTTTTTGTGAGAGGTCACTCAGTATTATAGACTCTAGTTCCATCCAGGTTGCAGCGAAATTCATGATTTTGTTCTTTTTTATGGCTGCATAGTATTCCATTGTGTATATGTACCACATTTTTTTAATCCAGTCCTCTTTTGATGGGCAGCATGGTTGTTTCCAGGTTCTTGCTATTGTGAACAATGCTGCGATAAACATACGTGTGCAGGTATCTTTTTTATAGAGTGATTTGTGTTCTTCAGGGTATATTCCCAGTAGGGGGATTGCAGGGTCATATGGAAGGTCAATTTTTAGAGCTTTTAGGAATCGCCACACTGCTTTCCACAGAGGTTGCACTAGTTTACACTCCCACCAACAGTGTAGAAGTGTTCCCTTTTCACCACACCCTCATTGATTTTTTTGTATTATCTTTTCGTCTTCTATGTCCTGGATTTGGGCTTTTATTTTGGTGATCTGGATTCTTCTGCTGAAATTGGGGTTTTTGTGATCTTGCTTTTCCAGCTTTTTAGGTGGCTTCTTAGGCTGTTAAATGTGATCCTTCCATTTTCTTCATGTGCATTTGTAGGGATATAAATTCCCCTCTTACTACAGCTTTCATGGTGTCCCAGGGATTTTGGTAAGATGTTTCTTCATTTTCATTTG
>NW_007260356.1:0-1167 GCF_000164805.1 Carlito syrichta
AGGCCGTGTAGTGTCCTGTATATGAGGATTCACTTTCCCGAGATTCCTGATTCGAAACCCTGATTCTTGTTTATTCCTCAGTAAGACGGCATAGAGATTTTTTGATAGAGGAACCATGGAAAACAGATTTCTTCTTGTTTCTTAGCAAGAGGGCATGTAGTTTCCTTTATGTGAGGATTGCTATTACTCACATTCACGACTCGAATCCCTGACTCTACTTTATTTGTCAACAAGATGCCCTGTAGAGTTTCAAGACTGAGGACTCATATAACCTAGATCCTTATTTTTAGAAGCAGCTGTGCACTTGCCTGTATATGAGTACTCCCTTTCCCAGATACATGCGTTGAAACACTGATGCATGTTAGGACCTTAGAAAGACCTCGTGTAGTTTTTTGCAGATTGAGATCACATGTCACCCAGATTCCTTATTATTTTTTATAAAAGTCTGTGCAGATACCTGTATATGAGGATTTCATTTCCCTAGATTATGCGTCAAAAACGAAAATTCGTGATTAACGTTTAGCAAGAAACCCTGAAGTTTTTTTTGTAATTGCAGACACATGTAAACCAGATTCCTTATTCTTCCTCTTCCTGTGTATGAGGACACCCATGATCCAGATTCCTACTTCCAAAACCTGATTGGAAGTTATCTCTTAGCAAGACGCTCTGTAGGTTTTCGGGATGGAGGACTCGAGTAACTAAGATTCCTTATTCTTCTAGAGGAACAGGTCGTGTAGTGTTCTGTATATGAGAACTCCCATTAATTAAATCCCTGGTTCATTCTCAGACACTCACGAGGCATTTCTTGGTGACCTAGAATTCCAGTATCTTGGATATCAAGAGAAAGACTCCCGTAAAGTTCTTTTGGCATAGGCACCCAAGATTCCTGGTTCCCTTTTCAAAAAAACACACTAAAAATGTAGCAACATAGAAGCCCAGATTGCTGATTAAACCTTATCAAGAGAACTTCTAGGTTTAGGCGTTTGAGAACTCCAAGAACCGCATTCCCTTTCCGCTCTCAGAAAGATGATCTGATGTTCCCTGTGTATGTGGATTCCAAAACTCTGTATACAAAAATGCATATTCCTAGTTGTTTCCTAGGGACGTGAATCCATGATTCCTGGTTACATTTTAAAAATTCACACAAATATTTGGCAACTGCAAAAC